>NC_133361.1:41237978-41271749 GCF_049309525.1 Garra rufa
TATATCTTGCAAAGGCAGTCATTGTTTTGGAGCACACTAGCTTATAGATAACCTTTAAGGCTAACATATTCATACTAACAGCCCAAAAACTTTAATTTTGATTTCATGGGGACTTTAAGAACAGTTTTAACCGTCTACAGCCCTGAGCCTGTGATATTTCACAGTAAAACAAGATCTCACTGAGACTCGCGAGATTGAACGTGACTTTCTAAGGACAAAAAAATGGAGGACGATTGTCGTTGTCAACTGGTTCTCCTGGCATGAGTTTTGTTTTACTGGGAGAAAGCCAAAAGAGAAAAAAATATGGGTGATCTTCTTTCTCAGTACTTCACTTTTGTGGCTGACAAGTTTGAACTATAGAAGCATGCAACATCCAATTTGTGTATCATGTCAGAGGCAGCACGCTCAAAAGTCATAAATATTAAACATGTTTTAAGCCAGTCCCCCAGCTTGACCAGCTCAAATGTTCTCAAAAGTGCCCTGAAACCAGCCAACAGCTGGGAGACTAGCAAACAAGCTAAGCTGGTTTAAGATGTTTTTTTTTTTTTTCCGCAAGGCTTAACGCAGACTTTAAGACGTGTCTGTATTTTATTGAGAGATAATTGCTTTTTCACAAAGCTTCAACACTGTAAGAAAATTAATAAAATTTGGATTAAGTAAAAAGAAAAAAAAAGAAAAGAAGGAAATAAAGCAACATGTTGCATTGAAGTTTGTAATAAAAATACTATTAATTACAGCTCTCAGTAACACATCTTTGATTGACCTGAATTTACTCATTCACTACTGTCAATAAATTTACTCTTTGTCAATAAATTCTTGTCAGTGCAACTGTAGATGTCTTGTTCAGAAAATCAACTCACATTAATGGTTTTATATCATTCTTATAGGGATCATTCACCCCAAAAAACTCATTTCAAACCTGTATGAATTTCTTTCTTCTGTAGAAAAGATTTGTTTGTTGTACATACAGTTTGGCAATCAACAAAAGACCTTTTGTGTTTAGTAGAAGAAAAGAAAGTCATACAGGTTTAAAACGACATGAGAATGAATCAGTGACAGAATTGTTATTTTTGGCTGAACTATCTCTTAAACATGACGTGAACTGTGCAATCATTATTGCAGTCATTAGGATCTTGCAAGGTGAAGGTCTCAAACTCAACGCAAACCTCAATAGGCCTTAATCAGATTAGATGCCATATTGATTTTAACACGGATGAAAATGATGCTGTAAAGGATAGATTAACATTCTGGAGTGGCACGCACTGTATAAAGGTCATAGATCCTGTAGTTTTCACAAAGTTTTGTCTACTGATTTTCTTTTTCAGAAAGACGTTTGTCAGCTGAACAGTTGGTATTTTATTAAACAACAGTACAATCCATTGAATGCACTGCAGTTCTGTCCCTCACAGCCTCGTTTTCATTCCTGTCAAAAATTAAATATGGCGCTAAGGTCTAAAATGTTGAGAATCAACCAGCACACTGTGTAAAGAGGTGAGCTCTGAACATCACATTATGATAAGAACAAAAGTAAATCACCTTTCAGCAGCACTTTAATCCAATAAACATATAACCGCATAATTTATTCATGTTACAATCCTGGGAGCTCACAAATCCTTATCAAATCAGCAGCATGTTAAATATGAAAATGTTTGTCCAGACAACGCTGTTAGGCTAATAGGGCAACATTTAGGGGAATATTATTGATCCAACATGTGTTTTATGTAGATTTATTAAGTGTTTTTAAAAGTATTTCACATTTTCATAGGGTCTGTGGTTTAAAAAACCCTTGTATGCTGATTAAATGTAATTGCTTTTTTTCCACAGCATGTGGAGAAAATTCACCACTCTGTCTGGCTCACTGTTAGCGATCAAAACTGAAAGGCCAACAAACTCAAAATAACAGGACAAGGCAAGATTGGTCTGTTAAAAACACTTAATGCTACAGTGCCACATCAAACTTCAGAAACCGTGATACTGAGTAATCGCTCAACAGGCACCGTAACCTTGAAGCTCATTAAAATTTTGTGGAAATACGAAAGTGGAAGTTCACCTGGACATAGTAAATGAGAGAAGGGACCCATGGGAGGATAACGAAAGAGTAAGAGATGGGGAGAGATACTATTATCTTGCACTTGTTATCACTTCGTGTTTCCTCCTTGCCCTACAGAGGGCATCAATCACTTCCTTTGTCTTGATTCATCTCTCCCCGTTTGCTGATGATTAATTGAGATATGCTCAGTTCATTGTGTGCTCTGACATCCTTTATGTCCTATCCAACTATGTCCTTAAAGGAAAAGTTCACTCAAAAATAAACCATCTTGCTCACCTCCATGTCACTTTAAACCCATATGCTGCATATTTTATGCAAAAATGATTAGTGTATAAATATTATAGTTGGTATTAAATGAAAATACAGCCTATTTTGTAAATGCATATTATAGATTTTATTGTGAACAAATCCATGCTTATGTTTAATGTTTTAATTTGATTTTCAAAATTGTTTTTGTCAGAATGTCATACTCTTCTTGTGAAACAAATCTTTGCTCTTTTCAACACTATAGATTGTTTTCACGACACGTCATCAATCAGCCATATTGGCAGCAATGAACTTAAACAATGCCACTGAACTGAACGAAACTTGCATATTTAGCTGATTATTGCAGCTGAAATTGTAATATTATTGTCATGTTTTGGGCTGTACTAATCGGTTGGACTGGAAAAAACATTTGGAGTACTATAGACTGCCAAAAGTTATGACAAATTAAGGAGAAGAGTGCAAAAAACTGAACAAAAGGCATTTGTGGTTGGCCAAACTGATTTCCAAGGCAAGAATCTTGGCAGCATTCCTGTTTCCTCTTATCATTTCCAGTCAGGTAGGTAAAATATTAGACAAATGTCTTAATTAATACTGCCCGTACATATATTTACCACCTATTAACTTTAGTTTGTCAAAATATTATGCCCTTTCCCGCTTACTAAGTCCTTCTCTATATGATTTAGCAGCTTCCACAAGTTTTTTGCGTAATTTAGACAGCATGAATTAGCAGAACAACGTATTCAGTAGTGTTGTTTTTGGCGGCTGGTTTTAATTTTAGTTTTAGTCTAGTCTTTGTGTGAAGCTGTCATTTTAGTTTTTATTAGTTTTAGTCACGTTCATACTCCTTTTAGTCTAGTCAAGTTTTAGTCAACTAAAAGTCTGAGCATTTTAGTCTTATTTTAGTCAGAATTACCCATGACTATTTTCGTCTAGTTTTAGTCGACGAAAACTGATGACATTTTAGTCTAGTTTTAGTCGACAAAAACTGATTACATTTAGTCTAGTTTTAGTCAATAAAAATTGTATTTTAGTCTCTTTTTAGTAATGCAATTTTATTTAACCCAGTCAATATAGTATAAGTACCTAGTAGTATAGACGAAACCAAAGTTTTCATTTAGCCAAACCCATTTCAAACAAGGTTATCTTATTACATTATTGTTACCTTATAGGCTCAAGAATCCATCCATTCCAGACATGGAAGATGCTCTAATTTGAATTTACAACAAAATCAAATAACAAGCCCCTTGCGCAGGTTTTAAGTGTCATTCACTTTTTAAGAATAAATCATAACGAATAAATGTACATCTGTAGTTTTGTGCATGTGCATTTTGTAGTAAGCCCCGCTTCACAAGCACTTGTAATTAATAATAATATTAGTCAGTTTAACAATATTCTTAATTTACTTTGATCATCTATGCCAACACGAATCACGCTTATATTTTTATAAGTTTATTTACAGATTAATTAACTTATACCTTGTGTAAGTAAAATATTTCTTATGGTTTTCGTAGCACAAATTGATCTATTTTATGCAACTGTTCAAAAATCGCTTGGGCATCTGGGACGCAAAAGAAACTTTTTCCACCTTTGACCACAAGATGTCATTAGTGTACAACGTGTTGAAAAGCTTTGAATAATGAACCTTTTTACGATAAGAGTTGAGGGGAACGCTTCGAAGAAATGTCGTTTCTTCTTTTTCTCCCAAAGACGAACCCCAGCTGGCCGGCCATCGGTCCGTTTATCTGTGTCAGACTTAACTTTGTTTGTAGTCGTCTTCTAGAATAGATAATGCCGCGAGTGGGGCTTGAGAAAGTGACGTCGCCTGCGGTTTAGGCTAGAAGGGATACAGCTCTGGCTACTGGGCATGCGCACATCAATCTAACGTTATAACATTTCGTTTCGTCTCGTTTTCGTCAACAAAAATGAAGAGACATTTTAGCATATTTTTTTTTGTAACCCATATTTAGTCTCGTTTTTATTCATCAACGATATTGCATTAAACATTTAATTATAGTCATTGTCACATGACCAGCATTTTCGCTTCGTCTTGTCTCGTTTTCGTCACGTGATAAAGGTTCGTTGACGACGATATTTAGTCATAATTTTCGTTGACGAAAGCAACACTAGTATTCAGTAGTACATTAACCGTGCAATCCATGCTGTTGTTCACATCCGAGTATCTCCAATATGGGCGTGCATCTGGGTAACTGACCAAACCGTGATGTAAGTGCAAACCCTCTATAATTCAATTCAATTCTATTTTTTTGTATAGCGCTTTTCACGATACAAATCGTTGCAAAGCAGCTGTACAAAATGTAGGCTACTACAATATATTTAGTAGCTTATTAGTGGTGACTACTGTATGTCAAGTATACATGGTATAAATGTTAAAATCAGTAATGGTGTAATCAAACAGATGATGAACACTAATAGTAATGATTTATGAATAATCATTTAGTCTGCTTAGACGTCTTTCTTTCAAGTCTTTCTTACAGTCGTCTACAAGCTTACATTAAGTTTTGGGTACAGTGCCTACATCTCACAATCCAATTAACCACTGATGCATGCAACGAAACGAACTGTGATTGGTTGTTTGACAGGTCGGTCAAACGGCCTTATGGGCAGGCCTTGGCCAATGAAAGCTGCCATGAATTCCAGACCTTCAGCTGTCAGTCTGAAGGTCTGGCTACGCGAGACTACCCAGAAGATAATAAGATGATGTACAAGAGGCATCATTTTGGAAAAAATGATTATCTGTTATTTACATTTAAACAAAAAGTGTCATGTCCAAAATTATTCATACCCTTCTTAATAATCAATAGAAAAGTCTTTATTGACTATTACAGCAATCAAATGCTTCCTATAATTGCTGACCAGCTTTTTGCATGTCTCCACTGGTATTTTTGCTCATACATCTTTAGCGATGAGCTCCAACTCTTTCAGGTTGGAGGGTCTCCTTGCCATCACCCTGATCTTTAGCTCCCTCCACAGAATCTCAATTGGATTTAAGTCAGGACTCTGGCTGGCCCACTGCCAAACGTTAATGTTTTTGTCTGCTAACCATTTCTTCACCACTTTTGCTGTGTGTTTTGGGTCGTTGTCGTGCTGAAATGTCCACTGGTGCCCAAGGCTAAGTTTCTCTGCAGACTCCCTGATGTTGTTGTTGAGGATTTTGATGTGTGTGTATATATATATATATATATATATATAATAGGGCTGGGCGATATGGCAAAAATGTAGTCTCGATAATTTTTTCCCCATATTGAACGATGACGATATATATTTCGATATACGCTGTTGATGTTGCCAGCTTTAAAATAGTATCCCAACAATGACTAAAGCCACAAAAATTAAAGGATTCATTAAATTACATTTTTAAGTATAGTTTATTAACAAAAGCAGATTACAGATTTGGCCTTAAAAATTAAAATAACTTACTAAAATAAATGAAAAAAAATAAAATAAAAGTTGTGACAGAGTATGGTAAATGAGAGTAAATGTACAAAATGTAAACATAAAATTATTGTAAAAACATAATTTGTAACACATTTCTTTATTTCTTTATTATTTATTATTATAAACACAATTGTTTATTTTCTCTATTATAGGTTGAGCTATTTAAATTAGAGGCAACCACTGCATTTTGAAACAATCTACAGTATAAATATCAAAAAATTACGACACAGCTCTTTCTTAATCGTATTAAGTGCAGACAATTCAGCCATAATCAAAGTAGGCTACTCTCTCATTATTCAAAGTGCAAACAGAGACGGAATATTTCAAGCATGATACAGAGCTATAGACATACACAACCTATCATAGTCTACATTCTGATAACAGCCTAGATTTGCGCGCATTGCGGAGTCACTCTCTAAACAAGGGAGATTAAAATTGCTTTTGAATGCGCGTGCGTTTTTTGCTTTCGGTTTCAGTTTTAACAATCGCGCTTTTCAGCTAGTCAAACCACTTACGGAATTCGTGCTACCTTTTTTTGTCGACAACTTCAACATCTTTGGATAATAACTCGAGGTTAGTTTCTCTTTCGTCGCTGCTTCCACTCTCTCTTTTTTTTGTCGTCCTGGTGTAGGGTTGCTTCGCAAAGTGCTGTAGGAAATGAACTTTGTACTTTGACGTGCACACGCACGCTGCACGCTGATTGGCCGCTGTCGTATATTTCTGCTGTGTGATTGGCTCTTAGATTAATCCATATCGAGCAAAAAAAGTCTAGAGCTTATCATCGTTATTAACATAAATTTTATCGCGATTCGATATGATACCGTTTATCGGCCCAGCCCTAATATATAATAGTATTTCTATTACAGTAGTATTTCTCCTGGACATAATTGCAGGGTAGATGCAAGCTGCATGGGATGTTAATTTATCACTGGTTATAAAATGGTTAGTTCCAGTTGTTGATTCTGATTGGTCAGCAATTGTTTTATTCACAATAAGCAACCTAAACAATCACATTGCATCAAAACAGTTCCATGTACTAGGGCTGCACGATACATCGTTTCGATGTACGCATGCGCGATAGTCACATCGCGGCAGTCACGATGCTGGCCAAAATAAAAATAAAATTATGTGTGCCTGATTTAAAAATGTACTTTCTATATTTCTAAACTTTCTATTCATGGATCTATATTTGTCTAATATAAAGTAATTAACTCATATTTAAGGGTTCTTTAAAAACTACAAAGCACGCATTGCTTCACCTACTTCATGCATGCAGTCTCTGCGTGCGCACATACTCTTTGGTGCGCATGACGAAATGAGCGCGGGACGGGAAAAAAGCGCCGAAATGGAAGTTTTGGTCACAAAAAGAAACGCAACGTCGGTCATATGGAAGTATTCTGGATACAAAAAACGATGATGTTGACGGGAGTGCGGAAACACTACGAATTTGTTTGACCATTTAAGTCGGCACCACAAAGCACTGCATGACGAATGCAAAACCAGATCAGATTGCCGTCCAAAGCAAAAAGCTATTTCGGATGTGTTTGCCAGTGTGACGCTTTACGAGAAGGGCTCTAAGCGACAGAAAGATGTCACTGATGCTATTACATTTCACCTTGCGAAAGACATGGTACTAATAAACACGGTCACCAAGCAGGGTTTTACAAACATGATCCGCTCGCTTGACAAGCCTTATGTTGTGCCGTCACGCACTTATTTTTCTCAAATTGCCATCCCAGAGCAGTACAACAAATGCAAGGCACAAGTGGAATATTATGCAGCAACAACCGCTTCAATGAGTAAATTAATGCATACAGAAGCACCAAATTGGTGTATTTGAATATTTATATTTACTTTATGCAACAGTTCTGAGAAAGAAGCCAATTTTTTTATAGAGTTGTTGAAAAGTTTAATCTTTTTAGTTATCTGATGAGCAACACTTGTTTTACTTTAGCTAAACAAAGTATGCAAAAAAAAAAAAGAATCTTCTGAAATATATATATTTTTTTAATTTTGTGACAAAATATATTTACTAATCTGTTTTCAAAAAAGAAGTTGTTGAATAAAATGTTAAATTACTTATTTTGTCATTCATGTTAATTCCTTAATGTGATAATGAAGTGTCCTCTTTTCATTCTCAAAATGAGTTCCCTTTCATCAGGGTAAAAGCAACATTCATTATTAATTTCATAACATATTAGAGCCTTGATTTGCCTGAATTGACATTGAATAAGGTGAGTCAAACTGTTTATGAAACAACCCAAAATAAGCTTTAAAAAGTATTTTATTTCAGGGTTTTGATTATACTGTAAAAAAAAAAATTATTCTTTGAAAATGCTTACAAAATTATCCCAATTATTTTTGAATTATTATTTGATTTTTAAGCAGTTCAAAACACCTGATGAACATAAATGAATTTGTACACATCGCAATATATATCGCAGGAAAAAAATATATCGCAATGTAATTTTTTCCCAATATCGTGCAGCCCTACCATGTACAGTATTAACTGTTTGTCATTGAGTGCAACCCCTGCAGGCGTTGTGTTGCATCTTTCACTTTAAATTTTGAGACCACACCTTTACCTTCATCAAAGAAACTGTTCTGATGCGGGAGATCCGTCGATATGTGTTTACATCTGTTTGGAAGCCCACAGTTTCTGAAGTGCGGAGGGAATATTACTGTATTAGTTCTCTGTTTCAGGTATGTCCATATGTCCATCAGTTTACACTGCAGTGACGGTTGCAAACTGTCGCTATGCCGCGAATCGATCTGTTTTAACCTGAAAGATGAAAAAGAAACATTTTCTCATGCTGAAACAAATTATTCAGCCGATGATATATTTTCCCATTCTCTGTTTTTATTTCAGCTCCAAAAGATGAGAAATATAATGTTACATTGGAACATTCTCTTGGTGTTTACGGTTGCTGTCAGGAACTATTTAACGAACGAAACACGAATCCATAGGCCTATGTCTCACTTCCTGCTTCCGGAACGTGGAGCAGAGAAATCGAACTTCCGGTCATTGCTAGTAACGCTACTGTAACGATAACAACAATGGCAGCCTCCACCCGCAGTTGTTCTTGTAGTGTACCGGGTTGCTCTACATCAGGACGCAGACAGCCATACCTCAGTTTCCACGCTTTTCCGAGCATCTACGTCTCGCAAAGTGGTCGGAAGAAACTTAAACAAAATACTACACCAACCCGGTTTCCCTGGAATAACTGGGGGGATGATCAGCCCCGTCGCCGGTCAGTTTATGACCGGGTTAACTAAATATGTTTTCCCACCAATGATTGTAAATAAAACAAAATTCGATTAATTAAAAAGGATGTTTTATCTGACACATGTATTACACTTATCTCTACTATATAAATACACTTGACTTTGACATTCAAGCTAGCTAACGTTAACGAAGGTGAGTCAGCGGAATTCAAACACTTACCTCTGTAATTGAAAATGCATTTCTCCCAGAAGAACTTGTATCCCTTCCTAAGTTTGGACGTTTCTACTTGAGAGTGTTCATTTACAATCCGAACCACGTCGTCGTAGGTGACTTCAGGCAAGTTACGGAGAGACTTGGTCCAGCAGAATTTATCGGCCTCCGCCATTGTAAAAAGCTAACCAGAACTGCCGTCTCCCCACTCAGAGATGTTCTTCGATATTCAATTGTTGCGTGACATAGGCCTATACATAATTTTTTGTTTTGAAATTTTTTATTGTGAGGTAATCGTATTGTGAATAAGTCATGGTTGAAGGGCACTGAAGCGGAGCACAGCATGTCGTACCTTATTACTTACATAAAGATTTAATCCTGGTCTGTTCCTCATACAAATCATATAGCTTCAAAAGACTTATATAGTCTTTTATAGAGAAATATAGTGCAAGAGTTGTCTAAACTACATTTATTTATTTATTTAAGCCACCGTATGTCAGGTTTGGAGCCTTACAGCCCTTTATTTTCAGTAAGCTGAAAAGAGCGTCATTAACAGTTTTTAAATCATCTCTTTTTAAATAAAAAAAAAAAAGTCCTACAGGATTCAAGTGACATGAGATTGAGTAAATAACAACAGATTTTTTATTTTTTATTAACTCTGGCTTTAAGGTCCTTTTAGCATTTTAACATTCCTATTTTTTTTCTATTTTAACTCTCTCTCACACATATTTCTGTGCCATCATGCACCTCTTCCCACATGTGTGTTCAGCTCCTCAGTGTTCTGCTTTTTAATCTGTCCATTCAATTCACATTTCTCTTCACCCGCTGTGCCCGAGTTCCTCTTCCCTGGATCCAGAACCTGCAGAGACTAATCCCCCTCTATCACCAACCTGGCCTTCCTCTCTTTCTGTCTTCCATTCAGTCTCTCAACCCAACTCTCTCCAACCTTCTCCGTTTGCCCTCTATCTCAGCTCCCTCCCGCTTCCCCTCCCCTCATTTCCAATCCCCCTCATCTGTGGTTAGTCAGCAGGAAAGAATATACTTTGTTCTTCAGCCAGTGTTTTTTTTTTCACTCTTTCATTTTGTCCTTATTCATATGCTTTTCAGATTCTGCCAGCTGCTCTACCTTAGCTCAATGTTGCTGTTTGTTTCTCCTCTTTCTCTTTCCAGCCTCCTCTGTTAGTTACTGTCTGTACTGTCAAAACTCCTTAAATCATGTTGTTTTTGCCTGTTTCACTGCTCTGTTCAAAAGGGATTTTCTGGGTGGCCAGTAACATGAATATGGTCAGTGTCTCTGCCTAAATTGCACAGCATTTTATGGTTTTAGGGTGCCTGTAATGATAAAGGAGAGTTGTACGACAGCACAATTTCACAGAGCTTGCCAAAGGGGCGTTAGGTTGATCTTAGGTTGTAAATAATAGGGCTTTGTGCTTCATTTATTGTATTTCTTTCATATTACCCTCTCTTCCCACTCCACTTCTCTCAGCCATTGTCATTTATTTTCTCTGACAGTCATATTATTTCTTTTACAGCCCTTTAATGTTCCCATCACATATTTTCTGTCAGTTTTTCCACCCTTTTTCATCCCTGTGGTGTTATCCATATCTTCCCCATTACTTATCGCTGTTCCTCCTCTTACTGTCCCTTATTCATTGTCAGATCTGGTCAGGCTGGTCATCATGCATCAAACGCACCCGTTCCATAACTCTTCTCTTGTATCCTCTGCTTTTTGCAGTCACCTTTTACTGTAAATGCCTCTTTACTTGCTCAAGTTAAAGCTGCTATGAGGAGGAGGAGTCTTGACAATGTCAAATTATAAACTTTATTATACAGCAGTTAGTTCAAGTACGTTCATTTTGTCAAGAGATGTTCTGATAGCTTATTTAGTGCTAATATTTTGTCTGAAAACATGACTTTTTAGGATTTTTTTTTTACTGTTCGTATCAATCCATTGGTCTGTGCTGTCAGTCTGTGGTGGGGATGTGATGTGATTAGTTAAAAAGGAGATGGCAACCTTTGCATTGATATCATTTTCAAATTTGCTGTACATGTGACACCAAGATCACTTTCTGTGTAAACCAGTCACATTGGCATTAGTTCTCTAACGCAAATCCCATATGTCGCAAAATTGTCTGTGACTTATCTCATCTTATAAATGCACTCAAAAATTCTGGCTTAAAAACAACCCAGTTCTGGGTGAAATATGGACAAACTCAGCAATTGGGTTGCTTTGACCCAACCATTGGTTTAAATGTTTAACCCTGTAAACTGTTTTTCTAGCTTAAAACGACCCAAAATTAGGTTGGAAATTAACATTTCTTAATATGTTCAATAAATCACCATTTATTATATAAGTTGAATAAATAATTAATGAAATAATTAACATGTTTAAATAGCTTATTAATAAATGTTCACTATTTGATTATTGCTGATGCCTCTAGTAATTATTTGTCAGAGTTTTAATTTCCAACCTGTTTTGGGTTCATTTAAGCCAGCCATATAGTCATTTTTTAATTATAGTTGAGTTAAATAAAACTGGGGACCTGGGGCAAAACAACCCAATCGCTGGAATTGTCCATATTTCACCCAGTGCTGGGTTATCAATGGGTTACTAAAACACAGCATTTATCAGACTGTAGCTTTAGCACTATTTATTAAAAAAAAAAATACTTTCTTATAAATAAAGTTTACGTAAACATGATTAGATATTAGCACATTATACACTGTATGCATCGTTGTTTTTGAATGAGTCGATAGAGTAAATGGATCAACAACTCCTAATAGATAAATAGGTTACCATATGGCTGCATTTATTTCCACAAAGATATTAAGCAGATTTTTTAAAACAATGATAATATTAAGAATGTTACTTGTGCCAAGACAGCATATTAGAATGATTTATATCATAATACAAGGATCATGTGACACTGAAAACTGGAGTAATGGCTGCTGAAAATTCAGCTTTCCCACCACAGGGATAAATTACATTGTACAATATATGTATTTGATCAAATAATACAGCCCTGGTGAGCATTAGAGACTTCCTAAAATCTTAAATAAAAAAGACATACATTCCAGAAGAATACTTTCTTAATTACCCCTGTCATCCAAGTCATGTCATCCAAGATGTCCATGTCTTTCTTTCTTTAGTTGAATAGAAATTAATTTTTCTCCATATAGTGGACTTTTCAACAGGATAAAGGTCCAAATTGCAGTTTTAATGCAGCTTCAAAGGGCTCTACATGATCCCAGCCAAGGAATGAGGGTCCTACCTAGTGCAATCATCGGTCATTTTCTAAAAAAAATACAAATTTATATACTTTTTAACCACAAATGCTCGTTGATTTTGAAGTTGGAGGAGTAAATGAGATGCCCTACCCTACCTTTTTGAACCAAAGTACACAGATAACTAACCGCGCATGACTTTTCCAACATGATTACGCAATGCACGAAAACGCACATGTGCATCACAGAGCTAATGCAGATGAGCATTTCTGGTTAAAAAGTATAGATTTTATTATTTTTTAAGAAAATGACAGATTGTTTCACTAGATAAGACCCTTATTCCTTGGCCTGGGATCATGTAGAGCCTTTTGAAGCTGCGCTGAAACTGCAATTTGGACTTTCAACTCGTTGCTCCCCATTAGAGTCCATTATTTTAATTCCTTGAATGTTTTCCTTAAAAAGCGTATTTTTTTTTTGCAACATGAAAATATTGGATGACATGGGGGTGAGTAAATTATCGAGAGGGTGCTCGCAGCAGAGCCAAATGGGAGGGCTGGAGCTCTAGCTCCCCCTCACTGGAGGTAATGGGTGGAGATAGACACCTAACCACACTCTAACCTAGGGCTGGGCGATTAATCGAAAAGTAATCGAAATCGACATTCAGAACCTATAATCGATCAAATTTTTCCAGGTCAATTATTTCAATTACTTTCCCTTTAAAAACACTACTGCGTGTGGAGTCACGTAACCCAGCTCCGTTACGTTGCGTTATTCCGCCGACATGTCGATGGAGAGCTTAAGCAGTATTTATACAGTAAAAAGTATTTACAGAATATACAAGAGTAATTTTATTTAGAAGAGATACTGCTTATTTTCTACTTTTAATATTTATTATTATTTTATAAATAATTTAATTGCAAGTTATTTATTTTCACTAATTTAAGAAAAATGTGACTTTTCGTTTTAAGCAATGTGTGCTTTAATTTCAGTTGTTCAACACTAATGTTCAATAAATAATCATAGATAGTAGATAGTGTGTGCACCCTTCATTCAAAAATCTCTCACTTGTAATATGTGAGCATATTTACTGTACAAAACTTGTCAGTGAACTATGAGGGCAAAAAAATAAATATTATTTAAATATAATTTTATTAATGAATAAAATAATCGTTCATTAATCGTAATCGGGTTAAAATGTTCAATTAATCGAGATTTTGATTTTAGGCCAAATCGCCCAGCCCTACTCTAACCCTACCCCTTACACTATCGTTAAACATAACTCCACCCATTTGTTCAGACAGCGGTGGAGCTGGACATCCAGAAAGGGGGAGCTGGAGCCATTTTCATTCTGTAAACTAATCCTTTAATGATTCCAAACTGTTGTCTGGTAGAGTATGTATTCAGCATGAGTGTGTTTGGCCATTGACTTCTATTTAAAAATCATGTTGCGTCACTGTGCTAGTAAGTAATGTTTATTAAGAGTTGTGTTGATTCATTTACTCAGTTGATTCATTCAAATATATTCACCTGAAAATCAAACATGACAACTGTGTGTTTCTTGGAGGAAGACACGCAATATTTGTTCTGCTGTGGCTTCCTTTTTAAGTATTTTCGTCGGCGGAGCAAAAGTAATTGGCAAAACTGTGTCTAAAATGTAAGTCACACAACATTAATGTCTTGTTTATCAAACTGTAGTGTAAAAAGTATCATGCAGTTGTGCTGCTGGTCTTAACTTTCACTAAATGGTGTATATATAGACTGCTTCAGATTAGAGCTGCACAATTAATCGTTAAAAGATCGCGATCTCGATTCGACCCTCTCATGATCTTAATCCAGCATTTTTACGATTCAGCCAATTATTTATAGTTTACAAAACTTTTGCTAGCCTAATTACTGCACAGACTGTTGTGAGCTGATGCAGTGACAGGTTCGCCGTTCTCTCCAACATTACATAACCATTTAAACTTCATCTTCAGCGCACATTCTGTCTGATGCAATTCATGGCGCCTCAGTCTCAATATACTGTACAACGCGGCATTCGTTCACATCAGATGATAACTCAGCGGCAGAGTTCCACTCACGCAGCGGCGTAATTTCCACTGGGGACACGCTTTTCAAAATCCCGTTGGTGTCCACCCACTTTCAAATGGTTTTGTTCAAGTAATCTCTTGTATTGTAGAATGCACGCTCAGCGCTGCCGAGAGTTTCACGCGGTCGTTAAAACGAAACCAAAAGTAAAACACGCACGCGCATTCAAAAGCTATTTTAATACCCAGCATTTAGAGAGCGACTCCCCAATGCGCGCAAATTAAGCTACATAAAATATCTAGGCTGTTATTAGTATGGGCTATAATAAGTTGTGCAGTTGTGTAGATAGCTCTGTATCATGCTTGGAAAATTCGGTCTCTATTATTAACACTTTGAATATTGAAAGAGTAGTACTTTGATCGTGTCAGATTTATGGACCAGCAGAGCAATGGAGCCATATATGAGCATGACGATCCATTAACCCCTTAACTGTTGCTCCCATTTTTGAACAGAGACGTGAAAATGAAGAATTGAATCTTAAATCTTTATAATTCACGGACAAGAACATTTAGTAATATGATTTTGATGTACATTTTCCATGTTAATTCAATGTCTGATTTTAAAATGGCATTCCAAAGGATGAATTTTGAAATTTTAAGTTTTCATCTGATATATAAATTCTTATTATTTTTAAAGTGTAATAGATCATTTGTAAGACAAAAAAAAAAAGTCAAATATCTATTTAGTAGCCTTAGACCTTTCCAACGATATATAGTTTGTCATGATTAGATTAGGATTTATTTGTAAAATGGTGAAGTAAACTTGGGCATCCCACAGAGTGGACAGTGATGTTGATAGGCTAGTGTTTCTAGCTAAGAATCTTTAAATCGCTTTACTCTGACATAATACCTTTGTATGTTTATTTTTTAATGTTTAATGGTGATTTTTTTTTTTTTTACATTATTTTTCATTACATTTCTTTAAATTTAAAGCAAAGTTTATTTTGTCTTATTTCACTGCTATTTTACTGCTGTTTGATAACCTATTGTTCAGGGGTAAATCTTTAAAATAAAAAAAGTTCTCCAGAATCGTGAGAGAATCGTGATCTTTATTCTGAGCAAAAAAATCGTGATTCTCATTTTATTCAGAATCGTGCAGGTCTACTTCAGATACAGTTCCTCTGCCACTTTGCATAGCAAGAGCCTTTTCAGACTACATAAATAGCATTAAACTCATTCACGCTCTGAAAATTGAATCATGCTCATGCATAAGCACACATGAACCTCTGAGAAAATAAAAGGCAATCTGTGTTGTAATTGAAGCACACACGCGCACACACAGTTGACTTCTCTGTTCATAAACACATTTAAGCATTAAATTACTGATGATCAACAACCTGAGGGTCAGAAAATCGCATTGAACTCGAAGGGATGTCCTTAAGCCAGTACTAAGATACTCTTTCAGAAAACCTAGCTGTTTCTCTGACTTCATGTGGGGGCACTTCACAACAAATCCACAGGCTCACAGCTATTATTATTTGTGTGCTTTGTTGAAGATGCAAATTGGGTGTAATTGTATTTGGCACATTGTCAACTTTGATAGCGCCGTTCTCTGTATATTTTACACAGTGTTTTTTTTTTTAATTGAATGACTGCTTCATGCAGCTAGGATGTACTAGGGCTATTTTCCCATTGTTTTGAATAGTTTGCTTCTGTGCTGAGGGTATGGGCATGTGAAACAAAGGAATTATGTTGCGGCACCCTCAGGAATAGCTTCTGAATTAAGTGTCTGCAGAGACATTAACACCAGCTGCCCTCCAGTACAGAGTCAATAACCCTGGTGGCGGGCAAGCAATGATGTCTTGTTCAGTGCTTCAATTGCTTCGTATCTCACCGAGGTAAAACACAGCGTTTCTAATGAAAACACAGTTAAGGTGATGGCAGACATGGACGATTGGGAATTTGCAGTACAAGATATGGCATAAATGAGAAATAAAAAAGAAAACGGCTGATAATTGCTGGTAATTAAAGTAGAAAGATGCAAAATAGAGAACTGTTACTAGTGATCTCAGGCTGTTGGACTAGCATCTCTATGGCAGGGTTTTTTAAGCTGGGGTCCAAGGCAGTGTTGCCAAGTCTGTGGTTTTTGGGCTGCTTTAACACTGTTGCCGCGGGTTGTTTTTCATGTAAGCGGGTTGAAGCAACTCCAATAACTTTATATTTAGCCCCTGGAATACGAACTGTACCAGGAGCACCTCACCAAAAAACTTTATTGTACTGTATTTTACCCCCCTCAAAACGCGAGTGGCTAGTTTTGAGTAGCAATTGGGCTGGTTTTGTTGTGAAAACCTGGCAACCCTGGTCCAAGGAACCCAGGGGGCCACAAGGGATTCCTGGGGGGGTCAATGAAAATGTTCAGATAAAAAATTTGTCAAATGTATTTTTGTGGCTGTTAAAGTTAACGTGCAGTTTAGATATTATTGAAATATTTTACTGTAAAAATAATGATTTTGTATTTTTCTTCATTCTAAATTCATATTAAGTAAATTTGCATTAAAATTGCTATTCTATTCTGCTTTCTGAGAGATTGTGACATTGAGATTATTATTATTATAATATTATTTTATTATACTATCAAGCTTTTAATAATAAGAAAACAAACATTTTAACAAAAAGAAAAAAGAAAAACTTTTTATTTATTTTCTTTAAACTGTGCAGATTTCTTGAAATGTTATCTGGAAAATATATATTTACCTTTTAATAGATTTTAATAGAGTTTTTCTTTCTTTTTTAAAAAATATTGTTTGGAAAAATGTTTATTTTTATCAAGAAATCTGCCTGTAGCTTTGTGGAAAAAAAAATCTGTAAATTTGTCATAGCACTTACATATTACTGCTGTTTTATTGATTTTGATTGCTTCCATTGTCCTCATTTGTAAGTCGCTTTGGATAAAAGCATGTGCTAAATGTAAATTTGCTCTTCATAAAAAAACCTAATAAAAGGTTCATGAAAATGCTTATTTAATTTTCTTCTCATGATAATATAATCCTAATATTTTTCTTACCCAGTATAAATATGTGTTTATAACATTAAAATATATAGCTTCCTATATAATATGATTCCCCTTTTTGTGAAAAAGAAAATTGCATCATCATATCACGGTAAACTTACACTTTGAAAAAAAAAAAAACCTATTATTTTTCCAGAACATTTTTTGTATTATTTGCTAAAGTATTATTTATTATTTGCTAAACTAAATTATTGTTCAATATAATGGCAATATAAAAGCCAAATATTTAGGTTTGAAAACTCACACATAATACATGCGTATTTAAAATATGAAAATATATGTGAAGCGATCTAGGAAAACCCAACACATGATAAAATTTTACCTTTATTAGGTTTTGATCCTATATGAAAGCTGAAAGCTCTAAACTTTTGATCACCCTGTGTATGTTTAGATAGCACGAATAGTGTACCTTCATCTTCATCATCCGATCCTTCACCTCTGGATGTGAAATCGTCCATTATAACACCGTTCAGGGCACTGCCATCTCCAAGATTGAGCAGATTGAAACTAGTAAGATCGTTTAAATGAGCAGCTACAGTACTTCAGACTGTGTTGTTGCGCTTCACCATCTCACGATATTAAAAAAAATAAAAAATAAAACTTTGCGTGCTGTAGTTTGCACAGGACTGGCGGGGAATGTACATTGATACACCTTTATTAAATATGTTACATGGTTTATTTTGACAGGTTAACAGAGCACAAATTCTGAGTATGTGTCACCATACTTGGCCACACGTCCTGTCCTGTCCTGTAAGACACAGTAATTTCTGTTTACTGCAATAAATCGTTGCTTTTCTGCACTAAACTAGTGAATTTTGGCAAGATATTTTCAGAGATGATAGACGAGATGTTGTAGAATAATAATTTAATGAAAACCTAATTTTGACAAAAAAAATTGACATTCAACCTATTTTTTAAATTTCCTGAAAATGTCCAAGCATGACATCCGAAAGGTTTTCCCAGATCGCATCATATATAGTTGCTTTTCCACCTTTTTCTTCAGTGCGAAAGTAAGCCTATGAACGAGACTTCCTGTTCATTATCCACTATAGGGCTGGGTGGTATGACGGTATATATCGCTACCGTGGAATGAAATGTGTACCGTGAAAGAATTTTTTATTCCGTGTATACCGCGAAATGTAAATAAGTGGGTGTGGCCAACTCACGTGCTGCACGCGTGAGGCTGAGACTGGTCAAACCGTTGAATGCAAGACTGAAGGATATGCTGGGAGGTTGTAAAAACATGGAAAAGGAGAAAGCTTAAAGTGTTTACATATTTATATTTTTATATTTAAGTTTTCTTTTCCTGTTATTTACTTGAGATATATTTTATATCTGTGAGATGTTACTTGAGAAAAGTTTACAATAATAAGTTCTGTCCACATCAAGCTGTGAAATGTGACATACAGTGGAATTGTTGTTCATATAAAGTCATATTTTGCTTACGGATGCACCGAATATTTCAAGACTTTTATCACCGAAACAACGCGGCCGAAACAGTATGTTGACCCAAACGGAAACAGTGGCCTGCACGTGCTTGTCTGAAGCAACACGTCTGTGGTGTGGACGTATTTCAGTATATCCGAGAAAGACCCACGGATAGCGATTTGCAAAACTTGAATGCCGAAAGTTTAAGAGGGGTTGTGTCTGCAGTCGTGTGTGCAGTGATGAGAGCAGAGATCGAGACAGATGCAGCTTTCAGTGAGTGAAAAACAATGGCATTACTTTGGTGTTACGTCGCAATATTTTAAAGATATGTCTTTTCTATATACTGTATTTTTATAAATATTTATATTTTAAATCATGGAGGTGAGCCAATGGATAGCACACAAGCAGTGTTGGGGAGGTTACTTTGGAAATGTAATAGATTACAGATTACAAATTACCCTATTTAAAATGTAATAAGTAGTGTACCTTTTCAATTACTTTAGAAAAGTAAAGTAACTGATTACATCTGATTACTTTTTGATTACTTTTAAGTTTCTAATGGATATTTTCAACTAAATCATTTTCAAGCATTTATACCAAGCAGGTGTGACCTTACAGTAGTTTACTGTTAGAATTTCAAAATCTTTCATCACTTGAATTAAGATTATATTAATTTATTTTAAAGTACAGCCATCACAAAACCAGACCTTATAACAAAAAAATTGTTTACCGTTGTTACAAAATCAAAATTTTGCATAGCTATGACAGGACACACTGGCAAGTAACAATGCCTTGAAAAACTTAAATCTTAAAGATTACTTTAAATATCTAAATTATCTATTTAAAATAATAGATAATTATTTTTAGTTATATTTAAGAGAAAACACAATTCTAGATTATAATAATGTAGTAAAAACACGTTTTTTTTTTCTTCTTACTGATATAATAAAAAAAATGTAAAAATCTGCATACTATTATTTTTTACCACTATGTGTGAAGGGAAATCATTATACAATACAGGGCTAATAATTATTTCTCACTAACAGAAGAAAGAATAGATTCTAGAATAGATACTGCCAAATCCAAACAGACTCCATCATTGTAGCTGCATGTGTCATAAAATCCATGTTTTTTTTTTTTTTTTTTTTTTTATTGTTTTAAATAAAGTTACCTTTCATCTAAAACACTGCTTAGATTCAGTGACCAACTGGGGTGATTCAATAGATGATAGCTCGATTTTGCAAGACAATATTGGACAAACTAATTGAGAGATTTGTCCACTAGGTGGCACGTTAGGTCAACATCGATCATTATAGAGAAAAGTTTCAAGCCCTTGAGAAAAATAGATCTATATTATTCGATGCTGCGGATTTTCATCCTTCAAATCATTAGTCACGTTTCAGCTGAAAATCACGCAGTAGTGTAAACACTGATTTTACAAATGACACTCAAAATTAAAATGGGTTAATGTGATAAAATCGCAAGTTAGATCTGACATTACCAAGGAGAAAAAATGCGATATTTTTTTGTGAAAGGGTTCATAAATACAAGTGTGTCTGGTAAAGGCAGCTAGCAGGCTAGCTAATTTGTTATGAATGTTTTTGATATTGGTCTCGAATACACAAAGGGACGATGAACGCGCTGACAAAGAGGATTAACCTAATTGGCAGACGTGGTGCACCGCAAATTCAAACCAATCAAAAGCATCAGAATAGCACCGCTTTAATTAATGGCCTTAGCAGAAGGCATCGTTCATATCAAAAACAGGCAAAGCAACAGATTAATATTATTCAACATATCCCAGATTTTTAAAGAAATTTTTTAGATGTAACCCCATTTGTAATCTTTAACATTTTCATAAGTAACTGTAATTTAATTACACATTTTTCTAAGTAACTGTAACGAATTACTGTTACATTTATTTTGTAATTAAAGTACGTAACGCCGTTACATGTAACTAGTTACTCCCCAACACTGCACACAAGCAACGGGAAAACTGCGCAATATGTTAAAGTGAAAGTGAAAACTGACAGTGCTTTCAGCATCTGACTGCATTCTCTCAGAGACAATGAGAGACGATTATACTTCATATGCTGATATTAATTTAGTCCCCTAATATTTTTCTTGTGCCCCGAACATGGTGGGAAAAAAATAAAAAGAAACGTATTTTGTGTAAGGTTTGTTTTTGAAAGTCGGTTCTTGAAATAAAGCTCTTAATTTTCATTGATGACTGCAGTGTTATTAGGGGTTAAGAAAGACTTAATTATGATTTCAGGTGGTCTTAAATGTGGGGACTGAAAGACAAGAATTGCGATGACACTTCAAAAGACTATCTATTGACTAAATATGAGCGCTGCACGTTTCAAAGTCATTTGTTGCGCTGCTTTGTGTACCAATCTGATAGCGCCTCCTGCTGGAAGAGAAAGACGTAGACTTGTAAATGTGAACTGATGGATCCACAAGATAATGTGTTATAAAAATTAAACAATTTAAACAAAGGCAGTAATATACTGTATATATGTATATGTTATTTAAGTAATATAATACTTGATTGATAATAATTGTTTAAATAAATATAATTGATTTATTCTTTGAAACTTTAATATTAATTTATGCAATTGCAATGCCTTGATTTTAGCAAGATTAGTACACAGTCATAGCCATAAATGCAATGGTACTAATAATTCTTTCAGTGTTTCGGTTTTCGGCCTTGGTTTCCTCTTTTTCGGTTTCAGCCAAGAATTTTCATTTCGGTGCATCCCTAATTTTGTTTACTATATTTATAAGGTTAAAAATAAAATACAAAATAATCAAATAAGATCAAGTCCTTTTCTTTTCTTAAATATTCAAGCTTATTTATTATACAAAGCCCTTTTGTACATTTTCTGGAATAACTACCTATATAAAAAACTATATTGTGAAAGATATCGTTACCGTGAAATAAAATTTCTCATACCGTGAAATAAAATTTTGGTCATACCGCCCAGCCCTAATCCACTATATTGAAATAGCGAGAACAATAACAATGTGCAGTAAATGGTAAAACAGTTTGCACTATAAGCCAGTGTGTTCATAATTAAGATAATACACTAAAATAATATGGTAAGACACACCAATTTGCAGTGTTAAGCAGCAAAACGAGCTGTTTTGTACAGCTAAAAATAGCTAGCAGACGCAGATAAAACCAGAAGCCAGACCCATAAGATTTACAAATGGCTGCGCCTGCTCTTACGGCAAAAATAAGGCGGATAGAATGTGATTAACCCTTTTTGTGAAAAATGGCTTCATATCATATCACATTGGGGACCATCATATTTGAGGGTTTTTGGCATCAAAAAGTTTGAAAACTCTGCCCTAGGGTTTGTGTATAGAGTGAGAAATTTGATTTTATGGGTAATAGTGAGCGCTTTCTGATACGACAGCTGATTGGCACGAGAACAAGACGCATTGTCATAAGATATCCTCCACATCTAAAGTGTGGGTGCAGCATCTGAGCCACAAAGCAGCTGGGTGTGAGTGGCACTACAGAGGAGTAGTTTGTTCCCTCTGCTAAACACAGTAATCCTATTTTGAAGAGGTCTATTTGAAGGAGAGACACTCTGTGCCTCAGAGTGCTGGGCTACAATGGTTTTGTTACTGATCTGGGACATATGAGGAGTTACAACACTGTGTTAAGTGCTGTTTGCGTGTGTGTGTGTGTGTGTGTGTGTGTGTGTGTGTGTGTGTGTGCGCACGGGGATGGCGGCAAGAGTCCCGTCTGTGCTGCAAATACAAGAGGTGCACGGGTTTGTGTTTGTAGAGAAGCCAAACGTCTTCATTCTAATGTAATACAAGCAGTGAATGAGTGTCTGTACATTGACAGTTCACTCTCATTATTGTAAGGAGCGTGTTAGTTTTGCATAAGGGCAAGTGGGACATGAGGGGTAGGTGGTAATATGTGAATGAGAATTGGCTTCTTGCCGAAGGGCCGTTCCCACAGAGAGTGTTCTTGGGTTCTAGACGGTGTGCAGTGCAATTGGAACATAATGTTGATGTCTTGATAATTTCATCTGTTCTTAAAGGAATAATCGTTCAAATTTAAATACTGTACGGCTCTTTTTCATCTGAGCACAAAAGAAAATAATTTAATGAATATCCGGTTTGGTGAATTCAACATAATGACAGTGCGTCATGATTCACTTTCAGTTTGCACAAAAAAGTGCAAACTGATCATTTTCTAAGTGCTCCTGTTTTGGTGAAAAAATAATAGGTAAATCTCAATTATATAACACACACACACACACACACACACACACACACACACACACACACACACACACACACACACACACACATATATCATACATACAGTTGTGCTCATAAATTCACATACCCCTTGCAGAATATGCTAAATGTTAATAATTTTAACAAAATAAGAGGGATCATGAATGAACTATTTCACATAACAGATGTTTACATATACTCCACAAGACAAAATAATAACTGAATTTATATAAATGACCCCGTTCAAAAGTTTGCATACCTTTAAATCTTAATACCGTGTGTCGTTTCCTGGATGATCCACGACTCTTTTTATCTTTTGTGATAGTTGTTCATGAGCCCTTGTTTGCCCTGAGCAGTTCATCTGCCTGCTGTTCTTCAGAAAAATCTGAAGAAAAATCCAGCTTCCGCACATTCTTTGGTTTATACATCTCATTTATACATCTGAAAGTTGAATAAAAAAAGTTTTCCATTTATGTATGGTTTGTTAGGATAGGATCATATTTGGCAGAGATACAACTGAGATTAAAATCTGGAATCTGAGGGTGCAAAAATGTCAAAATATTGAGAAAATCACCTTTAAAGTTGTCCAAATGAAGTTCTTAGCAATGCATATTACTAATCAAAAATTACGTTATTTACAGTTGGACATTTACAAAATATCTTCATGGAACATGATCTTTACTTAATATCCTAATTATTTTTAGCATAAAGGAAAAATCAATCATTTTGACCCATACAATGTACAAATATTAATGTATAAAATTAAGTGCTACTTAAGAATGGTTTTGTGGTCCAGGGTCATATTATATATATATATATGCAAGATGTTAAACAAAAACAAATGTGCACTAAATAAATAACACTAAAAAAGTAAACAGTAAAAACTCACCAATATTTATGCAGTTTTATCTGGTAAATAAGAAATTTACCGTTTTTTTATATATATATATAATTAATGTATGTTTATTTTTTGCTGTTTTTAAATATGCTAAAGGTAAAGCAAAGTTCCCAACTGGACTGAACTGTGAAGGAGGTGCACAGGATGACCATGGTAATGATAACAGAATTTTTATTTTTGGAAGAACAATTTATTAAAGTGACTTCAAACTAAATGTAGGGCCCTGTGAAATAAAAAATAGTTTTATTTTTCCCCCAATTTTTTATTTTTTTCCCAAATTCCATTTTTTTTCTGTTTACTTTTTCTGGACTCTGTTTTAATGGCATGTGTAACTAATTAAAACTTACACAAACTTGCATCATGAAGCTTACACAACTTAACAGCAATTTATTAAAAGCAAAACAAAAATTACATTTTAGGGATTTTTTTTTCTCAGATGATTTTTTTTTCCATTAAAATTTTCTGGATTTTATTTTATTTTATTTTAATGATTTAATTACATTTGAATCAAAATAATCTGTAATTAATTTTATTAAAACAAAATTAATTTATTTTTATTATTTGTGTGATTTATTCCTTAACATTTTTTTTTCAATATAAATTTTATTATTAGTAGTAGTACTATCATTACATATAGTAATGTAGGCTATTTCACAGTTACTTCAAGTTAAACCAAACTTTTATTGTGACGGATTCCCATGAAGGAATTTCTGTTTGTACATGAGTTTTTGTAAAGCGACTCTCAGAGCAGTTCTAGAGATTATGTTTATGTGTTCATGTACTCACACAGTTAGGTCCATATATATTTGGACACTGACACTAATTGTGTTATTTTAGCTGTCAACTAAAATATATTCAAGTTACAGTTATATAATATGGGCTTAAAGTGCACACTCTGAGCTTCAATTTTAGGGTAGTCCCCCACTCCCTGCTTTTTCAAGGGACCATAAGTAATTGGACACTTGACTCCAAAGCTGTTTTATGGACAGTTGTGGGCTATTTTTTCATTTTTTCTACATCAGTTAAGCAGGTAAAAGGTCTGGAGTTGATTCCTAGTGTGCCATTTGTATTTGGAAGCTGCTGCTCTGAACCCACATCATGCGGTCAAAAAAAAGCTCTGCATGCAAGTAAAACAGACAATTGTTAGTCTTCAAAAACAAAAGAAATCCAGAGATAGCAGGAACATTAGGGAGTGACCAAATCAACAGTTTGGTACATTCAGAGAAAAAAAAAAAATACACTGGTGAACTCAGCGACATGTAAAGGCCTGGACGTTTACAGAGAACAAGCAACTTTTACAACATCCAGTCAAGTGAAGAACACTCTCCAGGAGGCAGGTGTGTCACTGTTAAAGTCTACAATCAAGAAGACTTCACTAGAGCAAATACAGAGGGTTCACCACAAGGTGCAAACAAGACTAGACTTTGCCAAAAAAAAAAAATCTAAAAAAGCCAGACCACTTCTGGAAAAGCATTGTTTGGATGGCTGAAATTAAGATCAACCTGTACCGAAATGACAGGAAGACACGACAAAATACAATAGAACTGATTATGTTGTCTACACTGGATGCACTAGTCCATAGCATGTTTTGATTTAAGTGTACTGACCTACTTTTGATTTATTCATCCAAAATTTGCACATTCCATGACACCCCGTGTTATACAGTAAATTCTATTTTTTATGACTGCATTCCACGATTCTATCTGCTTTTTGCACATCACAGAAATCATAGGGTCCTATGGATGCATTATTTTTTCTGTTTTTTTTTTAGTGTTTTTCTTTGCAACACTTATTCAACGTGCAATAAGTGGATGTATTTAACCACTGCAGCTTGTCTCACTTAAGTCCCCTGCTATGAGTGCCTTGTTTTTGAGCCACTGTGTCAAGTTAAAAGAAGTTCATCTCAATTGTGTTCCATTCCGCCGAGTCTCAAACGTAATGCTTGTGGCGCGAGATGCTTAAAAAACAGCGAGACACATTGCGACTGTCAAAGACCTCTAGTGTGTGTTTAAAAACGGCACGAATGCAAGAACACGTCTTGCATGAGCGGCCTGTTGCGTCTTGGTGTGAGCTGCTGAGTGATGGAGAGATGTGGGATTGTTTGTTCTTTTATATTCGCTCAAACTCCTACTTCTGTTCTCTCAGTCTGCTCTCTCCTCCTCTCATCATCCACCTCTCGCTATTTCTCATGCTTACACTCCTCTTCTCTTTTCACAGTGTGTCTCTGGGGATGATGCCGTTGCCGCTGGTGCCACTCTCCCTGTCGCCATGACGATGCCGCTCAGCCCCCTCTCCAGCGACGAGGAGCAGCAAAGGATGCTGGGAAACAGTCAACACCTTTATCCAGGGGCGGAAGAGGAAGAGGAGGAGGAGGAGGAAGAGGAAATGGACGACGACGGCATGGACGAGGAAGGCGAGGAGGAGAATGGAGAGCTGGAGTTGGACGACGAAGAAGATGTGGACGACGAAGATGACATCAGGCGAGGACCAGGGCGTTTGAGAGGAGGCAGGGAAGAGGGGCACAGGCAAAAAGGCACAATGACTGGACGACTTCCAGGAGACAGACCTCTACGACCCGGCAACCCGGGCCACACGGCCAACCCGTATTCGTCCAACCCTGGACCCACCCACCAAGCGCCGGCTAATCAGCAGCAGCAGCAAAATCAGCGGAAGCTACGAGAACGAAGCTCTAGCAACGCACCTGATGACACACACATAGCTATGATGGTCTTTCGGATTGGCATTCCTGATATCAAACAGACGGTTAGTCACACACACACATACACAAACCCACACCTGTTTTTCAGTTACCCACTCTTACGCTATGCAACATCTGACTTTTGCTAACCATGCCTGGTTGAGCCCACAGCATACATAGCATACAGGCAGTCAGAGCACTGCCGAACACCGTTTAGAGAATCAATTAGGCGACTACTGGGAGTGATTCAAGTGTATGAATCTAAAAATGGGGCACAAATGAATTACACAAACTTGGAAAAGTAGTATAAGCGTTCAATGCCATCTCAAAAAGTCTGGCACGTGTGTTCTGCTGTGGCAGGCCAGAACTTGCTCTCCCTTCAATAGGGCCAGACACCTCTCAGTCAATACGCATGACCTCTGCTGCACAAAAGATCAGCTATACTTACACTTTACTCCCTGGCAGTACTTTATACTTATATAAAATGTGAACAGACTTTGAAATAGATCCCAAATAGAGCGTAGCAAGTTGACAGTAGGTGGGCCACACACTCACTGCCACCACGAAGCAGAAGTGTCATTAGCACTTTCAATAAGTTTGTTTACATGCACTTTAAAAGTTAGGTTTTAGTCGGTCTGAGCTAGAAACCGGTCTGGTTTTCACAAAATCAGACTAACAGACCTACATGATGCAATTGTATCTACAATTGGTCTCAGCATTGTGTGCATTCTTCAGAAAAGAGACATGATGCACAATGTGTATTTAGTCCTTCAAATTTTTGATTAAGCATTGTCATGCATACTTAAACATTAAGATGACAACTGTAGCTTGATCATAACTGCATATGTAATAAATACCAATTTCTAGATTTTAATCGATTCCCATTTTTTTAAGAAACGAATGATTCTTAAATCCCAGGAATCGATTAGTCTAACCTTTTTTCAGTTAATAAATGGAACATTGCTCCTCTCATCCAAAAAATCACAATAAGCTTTGTGCTTTGATACTTTTGATATGAAACAAGTCTCAGATTTTAAACAGTAAATGCCATTTTGGCGCTGTTTAAAGTAGATTAACAGATCGCTGTAGCGCCTCAGTTAAAAAAAACAAAAAACTGTGAATTGATCATCTCTGCTTCAATGGCAGTTCAAGCGCTTTAAGCCATTTAAGCACATTAGAAAAAGGTCATTATGTAGCAATCTTTTTTTTTTTTGCAAATACCTGTAATTTACCATAGAAATTAGTGTTGTCAAAAATATCAATAATTCGATAAATATCGATACTGAAATATCTGAACGGTACCAATACTAATTTCCCAAAGTATCGATACAAGCCGAGCTGTCACTTTCACTTCTCCACAAAGGCGCGTGACCGCAGTGCCTGTCTCGTCTCATTCAAGCGAAGCCAATAGAAAGGCGAGTGCGGCAACCCCGCGAACGGCTTTGTTTGATAAAGAACACAGCAGGAGTGCTATCTGGAAATATTTCGGACATGAAGCAAATGAACATGGAAAGCCGAAGTACACAAGCAAGCCAATATATAAGAGTTGCTACAGAGCAGTGCTAACAAAAGGCGCTAACACCACTAATTTCGCAAAGCGCCTGAAAGACAGACACCCGGATCTATATAAAGAATTTCGAGAGGTTGGTAACTTTGCTCATTTTAACATTACTGAATCATTAAATAAGATTGCCTATTATTGTTGCTGATATGAGTGTTGTCCCGTTTTTTACCGTAGTTCGTTATATAATCAGATTGAGGAATCTTAGACGAGTAAATACTTTAACTGCGGTCAAATGTAAATTAACTGCGCTTATTTAACTTTATTTAAAAAAAAAAAAAAATCATTACTTAAATTCTGCAATTTGTCTTAATGTCTATCCAGAGCATTGTTTTCACGTGTGATGCACGCATGTTTGCTTGCATGGATCTGTGATTATGAATCCGGCATTAAAATCTGTTCATCAAATAATATTAATGTATTAACCAGCATTTATGAACAATGAGCAATGCATTTGTTACAGTAAATTTTAATCTTTGATAATGGTAGGTCCAATAAAAAATATTAACAGATAGAACTTTAGATTTTAATTAGTTCATGTAAATGATCGTAAATGATAGTTTAAATTAACTTTTAACTAAGATTAATAAATGTTTTGGAAGTATTTTTCATTGTTTAGTCATGTTAACTAATGTTAACAAATATCTTTTGCCATTAATTTAAGTTCTGAGATTAGTTAGATCAGTTCAGTTAATTTTAAAAGTGTGGTCTAAAAAGAAAAAAAAAAAGTTTACGACCTACACTACCAGTTGTATTTGAACAGCTAAGAAAGTATGAAGCAAACTCAAATGAAGCTAAGAAGCTGAACAGGGCTGTAGCAGTGTACATATGCATATACTGTACCTCATTGTCATGTTCTAGACTTATTATATGTTATATTTATCTTTAAATTAAAAAAGAAATTTACCCCCTTAATATTGTGGCAGTTTTTTTTTCTCTGTGGTATCGAAAATAGTATCGAATATCGATATTTTTCAAGGTATCGTATCGAAGTTAGTAATTCCAGTATCGTGACAACACTAATAGAAATATTATGTTTTGTAATGTTTATGACTGTTACAGCGCCAGCTGTGGTCTGATCTCCTTCAAACTTTGCATGCTTGTTTAGAATCACCTGTCTCATGTGCTCACCAGGTTTCATGAAGTTTTAACTTTTAGGCCCTTTCTCTAAACGACCCTGTTATAGCTTCCCGAAGAGTAAATTTCACCAGTTTTTTGACCTAGAGAACCCAGAGAAGTGCAGTGTTTCTTCTAGATTGAGTAAAAAGTAGGCTTTTTAAATCTTCTCAGTCATTGAACAAACAATTTGATTTACAGCAGTGGTTCTAGAGGCAAAGTTGTCCAGAATGAGGAGTTCTGTCATATATACGAAATACAAGTGTATGTATGAAAAAACGCGTAATGCACAATAGTTTACGCCCTTAAAAAATGCATTATTGCACCCCAGGCAATTTTTTTTTGATAAGCAAATGTCCTTATAGACACTTTTGGACAGTTTGGACCTAGACCGCACACTTTCATGTTGATAGGACACATGGTTATGTAGGTATAGCCATTTATGTTTTTCCCTCTTATAGTGCCACCAAGCTCTGCAATTTTTGCCCTGCGACCTCAGATTGAGCTCTTGCATACGTTTTCTGAGTTTGGCAAAGATATCTCATTCTGTTCAGGAGTTATAGGCATTTTACTAAAAGTTATAGATATTCACAATCTTTCTGCATTGGCTTGGTTCCAATCATGCGAAAAAACTAGGACTAGTTCGAAAAAGTAGTTTTTGCAAAAAATCCAAAATACCCCAAAATTTCTCACAATCGAATTTGTCCGGCGTGAGCCAAGGATTCCTACCCTGGAAATCCAGAGGTCTCACGAGGGCACAATTTGAATTGTCTCTGCAAGACACTCTGGCATCGAGCAATGATGCATGTGACTGCATTACGTAAGCAGTTCTGGGAACCAATCAAATCGGTGTATCTGATGTAGGCGGGCCAGAGGCGAGCTAAGCTGATGACGACAGCGCTCGAATCATTCCTTTGCAAGAAGGACGTTTTTGCTGTTTTGCCGACTGGATACGGCAAGAGTTTAATCTATCAGTTAGCTCCGCTGGTAGCTAAGTGAATGGGGCACACCGTGTATTGTTGTGATTGGTCGTGGCATTATCCAATTGTGTGCAGTGAGAGTTTCAAATGCATGCTTGGTGCCGCCCCTCCAGTTAGGCCCTTTTCATTCCTCCAACCCTAATCAAACACACCTGATCCAGCTAATCAAGGTCTTCAGGATTACTAGAAACTTCCAAACAGGTGTGAGTTGGAGTTGGTTGGAGCTAAACTCTGCAGAGCTGTGGCCCTCCAGGAATTGAGTTTGAGACCTCTGGTTTAGGCGTTATGAACAATTTAATACTTTTGATTGCTGTAGTACCCCCCTCAGGCTGTTTGGGACAAGCCTTGGTGACATTGTCAGCAGTGTGAGTACTACCATCCCACCAAGTTTCAAGCAACTGCGACTTACGGTTTGGTCTGCACAATAAGTTTTACGTGGAGATCGCTGATCCGTGACCAGTTATAATTTTTTACTGTTCTTTAATGTTTAATGTATGTTTGAATAAGTCAAGGTTTTATGACAGCCGCCATTTAAATTTTTATATTTCAAAAAACAAATTGGAGTAGAAATATAATTGTAACTTTATTATTATAAAAACTTAACTGAGTGTAATTTAAACATTTGTATACAAATCAGTTAATTTTAACCTTTAATATTATAGTACTAACTGACTTGTGTGTATATTTTACAGCATTCGGTTTTTTTGGCATGTACTGTACCTGATATATGTGACCCTGGACCACAAAACCAGTCATAAGGTTAAATTTTACAAGACTGAGATGTATATATAATATGAAAGCTCAGTAAATAAGCTTTCTATTGATGTATGGTTTGTTAGGATAGGACAATATTTGGCCGAGATACATCTATTTGAAAATCAGGAATCTGAGGGTGCAAAAAAATCAAAATCCTGAGAAAATCACCTTTAAAGTTGTCCAAATTAGGATCTTAACAATGCATATTACTAATCAAAAATTACATTTTGATACATTTACAGTAGGAATTTTACAAAAAATCTTCATGGAACATGATCTTTACTTAAATTCCTAATGATTTTTGACATAAAAGAAAAATCAATAATTTTGACCCATGCAATGTATTTTTGGCTATTGCTACAAACATACCCCAGCGACTTAAGACTGGTTTTGTGGTCCAGGGTCACATATATCCAAAATAATCTAATCGAATTGGAAAACGAGTCTTATCGCAAGTCTGTTAATCAGAATTGAATTGTGAAATTTGTGTATAAACCTGGTCCTAATATGTATACTTCAAAAGTTTGAGGTCAGAAGAAATTAATTCTTTTATTCAGTAAAGATGCATTAAATTGATATTTTTGACTTGAAATAATAGCTCACAACTGTTTTTACTTGATCAAATAAAGGCAACCTGGATGGGCATAAGAGACTTCTTTCAAAAAACATCTTACCTATGACAAACTTTAGAACCGTAGAGTAAGTGTAGTTAGTGGCTCAGTGATCCATTGGTCACTTGACCTATTCCAGCCTCATTATTATCAGAAAGAGTTTCAAATAAATCACTGACATGTCCAATTACTTTGAACTTTTAAGCTATATTATATTTCACACATCTCTTGATATGCTATATGGTTTTACAGAATTCTGATTGCTCAGGAATCTATATTTAAATATAGGCTGACGCTAGCTGGATCTGCTGAAATTGCCCTCCAGTGTGCGCTCATACGGTCTGTGTGCGCTCGCATGAGTCTGTGTGCGTGCATATGTGTGTGCGCAAGTAGATTTTATCCAGACCTCTCCTCCATACAGATGTGCAAACGTCGACAAAAGCGTTTTTTCCCCAGATAAAGCAAAAAGAAAGAACGAGATGAGAGACGAAAGGAAAAAAAGAGGAAACAAGGGAAAGTAAGTACTGGGATTCTAGTCAAACATCCACACGGGAAAAAATCCTTCCCAACCAAAATTCTGTAAACAACTGTATGACTTTCAAATAAAAACAGACTCAAGGTGACCTCAACCATTTTAGATGGAGAGCAAAAGAGAGGAAAAAAAAAAGATGTGGCTTTGAAATAGCCCAGTAAAAATTGTGTGATGTTTTCAAGTGAAGCTCTTTTTCACAAGACAGATTAAGAGGTTCAGTGGTTTGAGGAATGAAATCACCACTGCTGTAATCCGTTTATTGTACACCACAAATTAAAGCAGGCACTTTTAATTAAAGTCACTGTGGACATGTTTGCCGAAAGGGATGCAAACGACGACGCTGCTTCCTCCCAGACCAGAAACACATGACAGGATCTAGTATTCTACAGTATGTGTTTATAGTTGTGCTTCATTCCTTTGAATGACAGTACTAAGGTTTACTTTCCCATCATGCTCCTTGGCCCGTACTATAGCTGTGGGTAGTGGCAGGAGATTAATGATTCATGAATAATATGATTAGGCTTGATAATTGAATTAAAATGGTAGTCCTGAGCCCAGAGTGTTCTTTCAGTGGAAGTCAAACTGAAGGCGGTTTTTGCCTCGCTGCCCATTCAACCAGTTACTCAACAGAGCGTTTTGATTTGCCTTCTAAAGGCACCGTAAGTTTTTGAACAGTGAGATTTGTAATGTTTTTAAAGAAGTCTCTTCTGCTTACTAAGCCTTAGATGTAAAGTAGAGCAAAAACAGTACAATTTTGGAATATTTTTACTATTTAAAATAACTGTTTTCTATTTGAATATTTCTATTTTAGATCCTTCAGAAATCATTCTAATATGCTTTATTTATTATTGTTATTATCATCATCATCATCAATATTTAAAACAGTTGAGTGCATTTTTTCAGGATTCTTTGATGAATAGAAAGATTCAGCATTTATCTGAAATAAAAAGTTTTTGTAACATTACACATTATACCATCCAAAAGCTTGGAGTCAGTTTTTTCAACATAATAATAATAATAATCATAATTATAAATGTTTTTTCAACAGCAAATCAGAATATTAGAATGATAATAAAAATATTGGTCACATGGCATGCAGGTAAATAAAAATATTTGATCTATTTTAGTGTTTTATTTTATTTGTTATTTTAAAACACAGACTAAGAGACTTTGCTTTAAAATTATTTCTTGTAATTTCTTTTTTTTATGATTTAATTAATTATTAGCTTTTCATTGAACTCACAAATCCCCTCCAGTCTATTTACAAATCCTAGTTTGGGAAACCTTGATGTAATATAATGTTTAATGCACAATGTGAAATATTTACCCTTTGCACCTTTTACATCATTATTGTATAAGATAATCCTATTTAAATCAATGTGACAAACAAATATATA
>NC_133361.1:41593764-41708081 GCF_049309525.1 Garra rufa
TCCTCTCCAGGTCACCGTACAAACGAGTCATTCGGGCTTAGAGCGATGTTTGCTGCCGCTTCAGTTCAGTGCTTTACATGACTGCCCCCTACTGATCATGTCTTTCCTATGTCATTGTATTTTCCGTGTTCCCTTGGAATACACCGGCGTCACGCGAGACCACTTTACTTCCCGCGCGCATTTTAAATGGCCAGATCTGTATACGAAGAAAAGATATTTTAAGTGAGAAGTTTTAGTCAAATTTGATTTGAAAGCTGAAGCTCCGGTTGACATTACATTACTACTACTATCATCATTATGGGAAAACGTCAAGTGTCAAAAGCATAGCGGATTTAGTCGGTTTCTTTGTTTTTACCTAGAGGTGGTGCTTGTTTTTCATTGTGTAAAAAAGTGATTGTCGCTACAGCTGATAATCCCCTCAGTAAAGCTGGAATAGCAGTGGACGTACTGACAATGACAACAAATTGCTTGAAGCATTACCAAGCCACAACAACAACTTCTCCAAACAAGGAAAGGGATGGGCCTTAAAATGGCTCCCTCAATGGCCTGTCCCCTCTGTTTTGTACAAGACAAACCTTTACCTGGACCCGGCTTTTTTGCCAACGCGAATCAGCGAGATTCAGAACAGAACACAAACTCTGGTGATTGCCGCAGGGCTAAAATGGATTATTAGAACACTGTGTCCAGACATGTGGACGGAACTACTGTTTGAGCAGAAAGCGAACGGAGGACTGCTTTCGAAAGGTAAGAGAAAACCCACTCAGTGAGCGAGACTGGAGTTTGGAAAGCTTTTTTTTTTTTTAAATGAAAATGGACAAATAAATGACAACTATAGAAACTTATAGAGCTCTTTTAAAAACAAAACTATTATGATAATAAGTGTCTTTCATTATTTGTTTTTATCTAGTTTCTTTTCGTTTCGTTCTGTTTTTTCAAAATCAAGTGTTATCTTAATTGTAATATTGTTATTGTTATTATAATTAGCTAATATTACACTCGTTATAATTATGAAAAATGTTCTGTTAGCAGAAGTCACTTCGAAATTTAAAAAATATATATAAATATATATATATATATATATATAAATGGCACACAAACTGGCAACTGAAATTGTGAAACTTGGTGGCATTGATTTGTTCTATGTTTTTGTCTTTTCTTTTTCTCATGTATTTGAGGTATCACTGTACATGTAACCCTTAGAGCTTACGGCTTGGAGACAGTTCTCCCGAGATGCAGACAGAATGTGATTTGGCTGGTGGTAGCGTTCTTCTCTGCAGAGGAAGAGATATGAGAGAGAGGAAAGAGAGAGACCCGCTTTCTGATACACGCTTGTTCTCAGAATGTCACCCATTATCAGTGCCGAGAAGTGCGACTGTGCCGTGTCAACACCCTGTTGCCACGGCAACACGCCTTTGCACTAACGTGCCAAACACTGTCAGAGCCAGGGTGCCATCTTTGTGGGTCCCCGTGCCTGTGTTTGTCAAACCTTGTTAGCCTACAACAAGTACAAATATCCACACGCGAGCACACCGCCGCGTCAATTGTCATCCGGCATATTGGCGCACCCGTGCTCTGGCACGGCGTCCCAACAGGTTCCTATGGTGAGGTTTCCCTGGCAACTGTTGCTCTGCGACAGTCCCCATCACAGCGTTCGGGTCTCGGATGCAAATGCGAGGACCGAGCCGGTATAGGACGTAAATCGGAGATTTATTCGGAGCATATTCGCCGCGCACCTGACATTCACGAACCTTGAGTAGCAGCCATCGAGATGTCCGCATCTAAAACGCCATTGATCTTCCATAGGCACATCATCCCCCTGCGCTCCAAAATTATCATATTCTCCCTCTCGCGCCGGAGATTTGCATATGTTCGTTTGCTTCTCGAGTGATTAACGTACACATCTGTTTGTGTGTGTGTGCATATGTGTGTACCAGACAGTAATCGCATTACATTTGTGCTCAAGGCATATGCTTTCTTTCCAAAGCAACTTACAAGAAAGTATTGCCAAGCAGATTGGTAGTGGGACAGGGCAGAGACTGTTATAACATAGCACATATCTCATGATCTTCACCCAGCCTGCAAACTCAGATATCTCTCGCTTCCTCAAGTCTTACGAACGCTGTGACAAAGGTAGGAAGACAGGAGCCCTCTCTCTCCCTCGTAGCACTGCGGTATCTGAGTCACAGGGCCCAAAACACACACACACTCACACACTCGTACACATCTCGGCTCTCTCATAAACACGCTTTGCAGAGAAATACCCTGCCCACCAGCTGGTTAGGACTTATGCAAAGAGCACCAGAGAATGTGGTGTCGCGGGTTTCGGCTTAACCATGTGTCTGTGTGTGAGTGTGTGTGAAAACTATGGAAATGGCCATTTCAGCTTTGGTACGCTTATTTGACGACATCCATGTATTTCGACCAATGTTTTTCATTGATATCGTTTCTGTTGCCCTCTTGTGTGTGAGTGTATGTGTGGAGCGAATGCGTTTTACAATAAGAGACTTTGTTGTCATTGAGCGTGCACGTGGTGAGCTTGTGTGTGTGTTTGAGGCATCTGTGTTATTTAGAGACTGTGGTGAGAGTCAGACATCCATTTTCAATCCCCGGTTTAAATCACTTTAGCGTATTTTCCTATGCTGCAGGCTTGTGTATGATCTTCTGAATGATGCTCTTAGCTAGAATGAAGAAAAAACATCAGTTGGGATTTTCCTTTTTTCCCCCCCTTATACCCCAATCGAGAAGTCAGGGGGCAGTCGTGCCAATTTCCAAACCGGTTGAAGCGGTGGGAGGTACTTCCCTAGTAGCGCTCGTGATACATTATTCAGAAATTCAGACGTGCGACAATGGTCCCCGTTTTTTCATGCGTTGAAGTTGCAGTTGCTCAGGCTTTGACAGACAAATCTAGGGCAGCTCTTGCTTTTGGGTGTTGGGGGTAAATATCTTATTCCAGCGTTACTTCAAAGATTTGTGTTTGGTTGTTTGCACTTTGGTCCTGGATTTATCAGCAGAAGGTCTATAGCATTAGTTGCCCGCAAAACCAAGTCGAACAAGTAAACGACTGGCTTCTACTCACTTGAGAGTGTGTCGCTTAGAATATCAATTGCGTCCAAATCATACTTCAGCCCCACTGTTGGTGATGGTCCGCTTCTAAAGCAGCTGCGAGGGATGGTGTCATTCTTCACATATAAAACTGGTTCATTGTAATTGTCAGGGCTAGATAGAACAGACAAATCTTTCATGGCAGGGTGTGGATGTAGCTTGCGCCCCTAACAAACTCGGTTTTTACCAGAGTTGCACAGACCGTCACGGCGCTCTGACACCGATGCTCCCAATTGTGAGAAATAGCATTGTGCAATGGAAAAGAAAAGAGAACTTGTCAACTCAATTGATATCTAGATATCATTTGTAGATTAGTTTACTTGTTTGTAGAGTACATATTTCTGTATGTCTATTGTTCTTACTCAACTGGCAAATTATTTTAGGCATAAACCTTTTTTTTTAGCTTAAAATAAAAATAAATATACACTACACTTCAGCAAGGATCATGCAGAGAGTGAGTCAACTACAGGGTAAGACTAAGAAGTAGCCTAATGTTAGTGTAATCTACAGTATTAACTACAAACATCATAAACCTATCTTTTTAGGCAAGTACCAGATGCGAATAAATTATATACAGAAAGCGAGTTCTATCATAAGTTTAAGCGCTCTAAAAAAAACAAAATTATTGTTATAATCACTGAAGCTGTCTAGACTGTGAAATGAATCCCTTACTTACATTGTACGTGCATCTCTTTGTTGTTTATGGTGAGAGAATTCACGTGAGTACAGAATTCAGTCAGTGAGTGCATGCACTCAACAAATCTGAGTTTCAGAGATGAATTATCTGAAGGCCTCTGGTTGGCCATTTCGTTCATAAACTCAACAGAATCATGTGTGATTGGTGCAACCTGGTCTCATGATGAAAACATATCCGTGGGAACTTTTTTTGCAAAACGCAAAATATGTTCTGCTATGTATATTTCTTGATATATTTGATGTGAAGGGTCCCCTGAGCGGTGCTAAAAGAGTGTTCCGTTTTTTTCCCCTGAAACAGATGAACATACATATGGTACATTTTATGTGACGTTGGTTTTGTACGTGTCACCGCAGTTCTTACTTGAAATGTCAGTTGAGAGGCGCTATAACTCTAATGCCTCGTGATGTTTTAAAATAATGTACCATCTGCACTACATCCAAAACTACCTGATACTATGAACAAAAGTGGATGTGACGTAAAAACGCAATCACAGGCATGACGCTTGTTGTTTGATCTCTCATCTTTCAGCTCTTTCATTGTGAGTCATGTTTTTCACAGGATTTGTACCCAAAGATTCCACATCCTAAGTCTAATTCCGTGCCGGCTGAGATACCAAGCAAGCTTGTTACATCCAGGAAGCGAAATTTATGAAGCTGTAATCATAAATGTGTACAAAAACGATTACGAGTGCTCACTGTTTTACTAGCTCTAGTTTGATATGTACTTACTGGTACGTATTTTGCGGCTTGCGGAAAAGTTCCCACAGGTGTGTTTTTATCATGAGATCAGGTAGGATTGGTTATACCATGCAATGTAAAAACGCGAAAAAATAAATATGGTGCAAAATTTGCAGATATTAATTCAATGCTGTAATCGACACACTTAATTCATTTTCACTTTGTTAGTAACAGACATAATATATTTAAGTTCATTGTTTCCGTGTCATTTTTGATAATAATTTATCAAAAATGACAGTAGAGACTTTAATGTTGTTACACAAGATTTCTATTTTAAATAAATACTGTTCTTTTGAACCTTCTCTTCATTAAAGTATCAAAAATGTATCACGGTTTCCACAAAAATGATAGCAGCAATCTTTTCAATATAACAATTATAATAATAAAAAATGTTACTTGAGCAGCAAATCAGCATATTAGACTCATTTCTGAAGAATTATGTGACAGTGAAGACTGGAGTAATGATGCTGAAAGTTTAGTATCCCGTCACAAGAATAAATTAAAATTTAAAATAATTTATAATAGAAAATGGTTATGTTAAATTATAATAAATTAATCAAGGAAATGCAGCTTTCAATTAAAAGACTTCAATTAAAAATCATAAAAATATATGTTTTGCTGTACTTTGGATCAAATAAATGCAGGCCTGGTGAGCAGAAGAGATTTTAAAAAACATAAAAAATCTTACTGTTCAAAAACTTTTGACTGGTAATGTATATTCTCTAAAAACAAGTATATGTTGAACACAAGTATCTAGTGCATTATCTAATGCACATCAAATAATACAAATAATATAAAATATTTACTTAATGATAAAAATATAATTTCTCTCTTATGGTCTAAATTGACAAACTCTTATTGAATTCTGTGTTATTATTGTAATTGGCAACGTATTACTGTTATTTGCCGCTCAATGCACATAAAACTGTCGTCCTCTGCTCTGACGCCGAGGGTGAAAGAGAGCGAGAGGACCAGTGTGTTGCTCAACCCTGAAGACTTATTTAGCCCCTGAGATTGAGTGTGTGTGACAGATTTGGAATTGAGCATTAAAGCAGCTTGAGTGTGTGCGGCAAAAGTCACACATAATGATTTATCGCGTTAGGGAGCGTGTGTATGGTTTGTTTGAACATGTGCCTCGTTTGCCATTGTAGTTGTGTGGGCTTCCAGATAGCCATCAGGACTTTTATCTGCGTGTGTGTTTGAGGGGTTTTATGAAGAGAATGAGATCAGTTGTTCACAACGTCTCTTTGCGTCATCGCGCTGATCTGTACAAGAGCCCGCAGCAGCTTGTCAAACACTGATTGCCCCTGAACACACACACACACACTAATGCAAGATTGTATCCTAGACCCTCACCTTAGTCAATAAAGAGCGCTTTTACCCGCCTCCTCCCTCAAACGCACACATGCGCCTACGGACAGAGGCATTGATAATTATATGTGACACCTCAGACTCGGAAACCGCATCAGTGTCTTCTTTGTAATTTCGTACAGTTTGTGCCTTGTCATCTAATGTAATCCTCCATGGTACAAGCTTCTCAAATGTCACTGCCATTTGTGATTGGATGGCATTTGACTGACTGGTAAAGGCACATGGGCCAGACATGTATGTATGTATGCATACCAGTGCTTCTACATGTCTGCAGTAATATCCATCCATACCACGTGCCTGAGATTTATGACAAGTGCTAAGTCTGATTTAAGAGACTGCATTTCATAGCTTGACTTGCCTGCTTCAGCTCCTTTTAGACCATTTCTAACTTTGAGGGATGTCAGTAGCTTTTGTGATGGTGGCTAATTATCATCCATGTTTCCTGGAAACATCAGAAAGGCTGCATTTTTGGGTATTGACTGCTTGAAAACAAAAATGGCTATTCTTAGGTTTTGCACAGGCTATGAAGATAAGGTTGCAGTTGAGTGTGTTTGCTAATGGGAATGAATTATATCACCAAATTTCAGCTCACATCGTTTATTTCCTGGGAAATCCCTCGCAATATTGTTTTCGTTCTTCTTCAATCCTGTGTGTCCTCCCGCAATGCTCTTTGGTTTAGAGACACCATGAGGTGTTCTGCTCCGCTGGTTTAGAAAGTATCTTTTTTTCTGCAAAAAAATCACTTTCTTTATCAGTGTTTTTGTCTTGTCACTTTAGAAGCAAAGTTGCTTAAAATGTGGGGTTTTAAAGGCAAGAGGCTTCAAATACGATGATCCTGTTGTGAGGGACCACCTAACTAAACTATAAAGGCAGCTGTAAATTTTAATGTATTTGCTGTGAGGAAAAAATGTGATTATTATAAAAACAACACAGTTTTTAAATAATCGGCTTTTATGTTGTGATTGTTGTCAAAGGAATGTGAATAGACTGAAATAATATGTAATCTTTAAAATAATCTTCATGATTTTTGACTTTAGAAAGCAGGATGATAGTAATATCAAATTTGGCCATTGTGAATCTAAAACTATTCATGATAGTTAAATCACCCAAAAATGAAAATTCTGTTATGAATTACTTACCCTCGTGTCGTTCCAAACCCGTAAGACCTTTGTTAATCTACAGAACACAAATTAAGATGTTTTTGATGAAATCCGAGAGCTTTCTGACCCTGCATAGACAGCAAGTCAAGGACCAGAAAGGTAGTAAAAAAAATAACGACTTTATTCAACAGTTTTTTGTTTTCTTTGCACAGAAATTTGTAGCTTCATTACGGTTGAACCACTGATGTCACATTGACTATTTTAATAATGTCTTTTCTACCTTTCTGGGCCTTGAATGTGTCAGTAGTGTCAGAAAGCTCTCGGATTTGATCAAAAATATCTTGTGTCCTGAAGATGAACGAATGGTCTTATGTGTTTGGAACGACATGAGGGTGAGTAATTAATGACAGAATTATCATTTTTGGGTGAAGGTGAACTATCCCTTTAAGTTAAACTATGTATTTTATAACTTTGAAATCCCCTGGCTTAAGATATTAAGGCTTGTAGTGTTTAAAGAAGTTTATTTTTCTTATCCCATTGGCAATTTCTCTTCTATTTTTACACATAAATATAACAAATGAGGTTTAGGCTTAAACAAACAAACCAAAAACGGCCAATGGAGTATGAAAAGTAAACTTAAGATATATTCTCTTAAAAGTTTTAATAGCTTACTCGATTTTGCTGCTGAAGTAGCAAAATCCTCTTGTTGTGAGCACATTTAGAGAGTTTTACTGAAAATCAAAACACTGGTTATGAAAATGATTTTCTGCAGTGTAGGGTAGGGTTGTGTTAATGTGTAACAGCATCCTGAATGAGTCGGCTCTGTTAAAACAGCTGAAGCAGCATCTTGGCTCGTCTCTGAGGATGAACTCTCAGTTGGGTTTCAGACCGTGCCTTTTGCTCTTCAGCCTCCAACTCTGTTACTGTTATGAGTTTTGGGCATCTTATTGGCTCAATTCCCTGTGTGATGTTTTTGAATGAAGTTGAAAAGGGATGCTGCATGTTCGAGAGGCAGTGCACTGGAAAAACTTTGAAGTGGACAGTCTCCAGCCAGCCTGCGGAGGGGCTGGTGAGAGAGCAATGAGCTGTGACCTGATCACCTTATGAAGACCCCGCTCACGCTGTGACGGCATAAAGCGAACCCACGTTAGAGCCGTGGGAGAACCCGATCTGGGTTCTCGGGGTCAGAGTGCCGGTGCCGTCTGAGACTGAGCGAACCGAATGATCTAAATGTGACCCAGTTACAGTGTAGAGCGGCGGAACGCAGAACAAGATTTGCAGAAGAGGCGAAACTAAAGCGTGTCATTATCTCAGCACATTAAATCTTGCACACTGACTTTGGTGCAATAAGTTTAAAAGGCACAGAGCGGCATAACAGTAAACATTTATCAATATGAAATAAAGTTTAACTAGAATTATTGATTTTACTTTAAACTTCTCCCCCCTTCTGTCAGCTTTCAAGCTTTTGATTTATGTTCGTAGCGCAGTCGTTTTTGTAAACCAATTTCCTTTCTATCCTTCCACAGGGGGGTTTTCCCAAAACCCCAACCACTGAAGACGTCACATTAGACAACGTTCATGTTCTAGCCCTGAGGTTTTTAAACGTTTGGATGTCATGGACTCCAGTGGTGTGTGGAAGGAGTCACAGTCCGTTTTCTTTGTTAAATAAACATTACTTACAAAACAATTCCATTTTATATTGTTATATTAACAATGTCATTAATATTCTAATTATTGAAGCCAAGTGTGAATCTCACAACCTGATCTCATGACGAAAACATACCTGTGCGAACTTTTTCGCAAGACGCGAAATACGTACCGCCATGTACGTTTCGTGACACATTCATTGTGAAATGTCTAAAAGAATGTTTGTTTATTTCCCCGGAACAGATGAACGTACATATGGTACGTTTTATGAGACGCTGGTTTTGTACGTGTCACCGCAGTTCTGACTTGAAATGTCCGTTGAGTGGCGCTATAACTCTAATGCTCCGTGACGTTTTAAAATAACGTACCATCTGCACTACACCTAAACCTACCCGATAGTATGAACAAAATTGAATGTGATGTAAAACGTTATCGCAAGCATGTAGTTTTAGCTTGTTTTTCGATCTCTCATCTTTCAGCTCTTTTATCGTGAGTCATGTTTTTCACGGGATTCGTAGCCAAGGATTCCGCATCCGAAGTCCGACTCTGTGCCAACTGAGCTACCAAAAAAGCCTGTTACGTCTGCAGAGCGGAACACATGGAGCTGTTATCATAACTGTGTACAAAAAAGTGCTTGCTGTTTTACCACATCTAGTGTTAATTTCCGTTGGAAACTGCAGTGTTATGTACTTATTTGTACGTATTTCGCGTCTTGTGAAAAGTTCCCTCAGGTACGTTTTTGTTTTTTAAGAATTTTACATTTATTCCAAAATAATAACTCAAGGCAGTAACAATTTAAACAATATATTTTATTTGTGAACTTATGTTCAGCTATTCTTTTTGACAGTTAACCTTCAACTATTTTTAGTTGTTAAAACTAACCAAACCCACAAATCATGATTTTAGGCCATTTCAAGTCTTATTTTGACGTAACAAACTGGTTATATTTTAAAGTGTGAGTTGTTTCCTTACTTTTTTAATTAGTCTTTCTATTAACGCCAATAGATTGTTCATTTGGACTGATTCGTAAAATGTGGAAAGCGCATGATTACAAGAGTTGGGATTTAACGTATGAACCGATCACAGCTGGTCACAACCAGTCATATCCAATCATACTGAAATGGAGGCATTACCTCCTCTCACGTGAATTTCCCCCATTCATTCTCAATTACCCCCCACCAAACTCATGGCACGCTTTAGGAAATAGACAACAAATTTTACATTTTGTTTGATAAATTAAATAACTTGAACTTCTCCATCTTATATCTGAACTCATTTCTAGTTAATGTGCACAACTTCACATTCATTACCTGCTATAGGTAAATAACTAAGAGTATCAAATGATAAAACTACTTGCGCTACAAACAAGCATGTATGATTATGTTACTAGATAATATGTTAACAAATACCAGCTTGCAATATCAAGCAGCATAATGGACTGTTTCTGTAAGCTTAAAATAACAGGAAGCGTCTGACACCAGAAACCTCGAACATTCAAGTAACACATCGTCACATCCACTCTTACGTTAAAAATAAAACATTTATTAGCTATATACTGATTTTTTTCATAACTGTTAAAACTAGTGCTTTTATTAGAATACTACAATTGAAATTATGATTTCATCCAATTTGTTAGGTGTGCATATAAAAAAAAGCCATTGCTTTAAACAATCATGTCTTAAATGCACATGCTAACTTTGACAACCCTTACATATTTTCACAATTGTGACCCTGGACCACAAAACCAGTCATAACGGTATTTTTTTTTTTAAATTGACATAAATAAATAAGCTTTCAGTTGTATGGTTTGTAAGGATATGACAGTATTTGGCCAAGATACAACTATTTAAAAAACTGAGGCTGCAAAAAAACCTAACTTTCCTTTAAAGTTGTCCAAATGAAGTTCTTAGCAATGCATATTACTAATCAAAAATTAAGTTTTGATATATTTTCGGTAGGAAATATCTTCACGGAACATGATCTTTACTTAATATCCTAATGATTTTTGGCATTAAAGAAAAATCGATAATTTTGACCCATACAATGTATTGTTGGCTATTGCTACAAATATACCTGTGCGACTTATGACTGGTTTTGTGGTCCAGGGTCACAATTTTCACTGACCCTCATAGACATAGTTGTGGGAATCTACCAGCAGGGGATGAACTACACCATCCAAACCAGGTCAACCTTGACCTCTTTGGTTCATATGTGGGTCGCTCTCCATTACAGTGATCAGCGATCAGTCAATAAATTGAAACATATACATTTTAAATTGTTTAATAAAGGTTTTGAACTTTTGACCTCTTGCACTGTAGTCAAAAGATCACTCCTCTAGATCACAACGTCTGACTGAGGGCTAAAATGAAGGCTGGAGTTATGTTATCCCTGAAAATAAACTAAAACTCATGTGCTAATTCTGCTGATAAATCTACAACAAAGAAAAAGATCAGGAGAGAAAATAGAATGAGATGAGATGAGGCTGGCTGTCATAGGACGTTCGGACATGTCTTGTCACTTTTCATCATGTCTTATTTGAGTGTGTGTGTGTGTGTGTGTGTGTGTGTGTGTGTGTGTGGGCATGTCTGCGCCAATGACTTTGTGAACAAAGTAAGAAAGGTGTTCGTACATCTACCAAACAATGAGTGTGTGTGGGCATAGAAGTGTGCGTTCGTGTGACGTGTGTGAAGGTGCATATACTGTATGTTGTAGGTGTCCGTGTGAACATGCTGTGTGTTTGCTCATTGACAGCCAGCATGTGTGTGTACGTAAGACTGTGGACGTCCGTCCGTCTGCCAAATTGAGTCATGTGTGTCTCGGTGCGAGCATGTGTGTGTTTGTGTGTGTGCAGGGACATTGCTATCCTTGTATGTCAAGCGTTGCTGTGGGCTGTGATGACCTCACTGTTCGTAACCTGCAGGAATGAGAGGCGCACAGCTGACATCACCCCTCTCTCTCCTTTTCTCACCCTCTTCCTCCTCCCCTACATCTATATCTTCCGACATGCGGATAACACATCAGACCTTTTCGTTCTGAGTCACCGACTTAAGAGAGAAAATAGGGACTTTCTTTTTCTCTGTACCTTATGCTCTTCCTTCCGTCCTTTAAAGGGATGCTTTACCCAGAAATCTCAATCATTTACTCACCTTGTTGATTTTGTGAAGAGTAACAACCATACAACGCTTCATAATTTACTTAACCTTCCAAACCCAGTCTAGAAAGAAAGGATTTCTTTTCCAGAAACATATTCTAGAAAGACTTTTCGATATACTGTAAATAGGCTCTAAATGAGCTGTAAAGCTTCAAACAGATGCAAAAACACCATAAAAGTCTGTATGAGTCATACACTGTACAAGCAGTCTGAAATTTAAAAGGATAGTTCACCCCAAAATGAAAATTCTGTCATTAATTACTCGCCCTCGTGTTGCTTTAAACCCATAAGACCTTTGTTCATCTTCAGAACACAAATTATGATATTTTTGATGAAATTTAAGAGCTTTCTGACTATATACAGCAATGCAACTGACGTTTTCAAGACCTGAAAGGAAGTAAGAACATTGCTATATGTGACCCTGGACCACAAAACCAGTCATAAGGTTAAATTTTACAAAACTGAGATGTATACATAATATGAAAGCTCAATAAATAAGCTTTTAATTTATATATGGTTTGTTAGGATAGGACAATATTTGGCCGAGATACATCTATTTGAAAATCTGGAATCTGAGGATGCAAATAAATCAAAATACTGAGAAAATCACCTTTAAAGTTTTCCAAATTAAGTTCTTTACAATGCATATTACTAATCAAAAATTACATTTTGATATATTTATAGTAGGAATTTTACAAAAAATCTTCATGGAACATGACCTTTACTTAATTTCTTAATGATTTTTGGCATAAAAGAAAAATCAATAATTTTGACCCATACCATGTATTTTTGGCTATTGCTACAAACATACCCCAGCGACTTAAGACTGGTTTTGTGGTCCAGGGTCACATATAGTATATACAGACATCAGTGGTAACTATCATTTTATAAAGCTACTTTTTGTGTGCAAAAAACAAAAACAAAAATAATGACTTTATTTAACAATTTCTTGAGTCAGTGAGTTGAACTAATGAACTGAATCAGTCTGAATCATTTAGAATAATAGGACCGAATCATTCAGAGGGGGTTTGTGAGCAAATGATTAATTGAAAATGAATCAGACATTGATTGTACTGTATACACAATTAAATGTGAATAATGTTTTAAATTCCAGTCTGTTTCAGACTTCAGCTTCAGAGGATGAATCCTATCATTTGAGTCATACACTCTTAAAAATAAAGGTGCTTTGAAAGGTTCTTCCCAGCGATGCCGTAGAAGAACCATTTTTGAATCCACAAAGAACCATTCAGTCAAAGTTTCTTTAAAGAACCATCTCTTGCTTACCTTTTTATAATCTGAAGAACCTTCTTTCACCACAAAGAACCTTTTGTGAAACAGAAAGGTTCTTTTGATGTTAAAGGTTCTTTATGGAACCATTTAGATAAAAAAGGTTCTTCTATGGCATCGTGAAACACCTTTATTTGTAAGAGTGTATGGACCACTGTTATAATACTTTTACAGTGTTTTTTCACATTTCGGAGCTTGCTTGAGTCCTTGTTCACTTTCATTTAATGTAAAATGTGGCCAGAGTATTCTTAAAAGATTAATCTTTTGGGAATTAATTCATATGGGTTTGGAACGACATGAGGGTGAGTAAATGATGACATAATTTCATTCAGCGACGATCCCTTAATTCCTCTGCCGTCGTACCTTATTTTCCTAGATTCATGTCTTCTCTCTCACTCTTTCCCCCATCAGCCTTCTCATTTATGCTTTTCTTCCTGAAGGACTAGAAATTCACGATTGTCTGGTGTCTAACACACAAACACACGCGCTGCAACCACAAGCCTCTCTTGAGAGGAAGAAAAAACAGAAACACAACAGAGAAGCAAACTGATGCCTCAGATATTTCCTTCCCTCTGTTCAATTAAACATTCCCCCCATCTGCCACTTCGGGTTGTCTGAGTCCCTCTGAAATATTGAAAGTAGTTGTTAATGTGATTGTTTCTCCTGACTCTGTTTGAACCTGTTGGATAAATCGCTCTGGAATGTGTGTATTATTAACATCTGAAATGTGTCGTGTGCGTGCGTGCACGTGTGTGTGTGTGTGTGTGTGTGTGTGTGTGTGTGTGTGTGTGCGTGTGTGTGTGTGTGTGTGGAGGAGGGCAGATTCGTTCTGCTGTAATGGTTCTGTGCCAAATCTTTTTCAGACCATTCAATCTCTGTTCATGTGCCATACTGATAAATTTATGGAATAAAAGATGTTCTTTTTTTCACAAAATGAGTATTGAACTGTGGGTGGTTATTTTGGATGTTTTTCATGACAAAAACAGGATCAAACAAACAACAAATGCAAAACGGGGGATGTGAGAACATGAGTGTGTGTTTTGTATGTCTGCTTGTATGAATTTAGACTTACATTTATAATCGACCTGAAACAACATTCACAGTCGATTTTAATTCAGTAAATGAAGGTATTTCTCAGTGAAACAAAAAAAAATGTAGAGTGGGATTTGATTGGATTGTGGAAGGTGAAGAGGAGGGACTTGATCACATTTGCCAAAAAGTTATATGTGACCCTGGACCACAAAACCAGTCATAAGTAGGATGGGTATATTTGTAGCAATAGCCAACAATACATTGTATGGGTCAAAATTATCGATTTTTTTTATGCCTAAAATCTTTAGGATATTAAGTAAAGATCGTGTTCCATGAAGATATTTTGTCAATTTCTTACCGTAAATATATCGAAAACTTAATGTTTAATATGCATTGCTAAGAACGTCATTTGGACAACTTTAAAAACATTTTTTTTACATCCTCAGATTCCAGATTTTCAAAAAAATGTATCTAAGCCAAATATTGTCATATCCTAACAAATCATACATCAATGGAAAGCTTATTTATTCAGCTTTCAGACATTTGACCTGTTGAAAATTGTGACTGTAACTTTTTTTGTATCCAAAATTTGGCAAATTCCATGAAATTCCACGTTATACAGTAAATTTCATTTTTTTAAAAAGTACATTTCATTTTTATGACTGGATTCTGCGATTCCATCCACATGTTCCACATAGGGCAAATCATAAGGCCCTGGCCACCTTTTTCTTCACATAAGAGTGGGTGTCCAAAACAAATTGTTGTGGCTTACCATATTATTTTAATGTATTAATTATGAACACACTGGTTTTTAGTGCAAACAGTTTTACTGTTTACTGCACATAGTTATTCTTCTCATTATTTCCCTATAGCGGATAATGAACCTGAAGTCTTACCAATATGCTTTGCTTCTGCATTGAAGAAAAAGGTGGATAAGAGGCCGAGCAAGTCATTTCATTTCGACTATAAAGACTATAAAGCCTTTTTTTCCAATGGAACAACATGCACTGATGTATCACACACATTAAGACCATTTAGACAGTTAACAGGGTTCATTTTGATGTCATGCTGACATTAAACATCTGACTCAGTGATTGGTGTGACTTTCTGGGTGTGTCCTAAATCGATGTATGTGCGTTTAGCAGCCATTATGTCAATGTGTTATCGCTGCTTTGACACTAGAGCTGTGACTGGCTAGCTGCGGGGTGTTTAAGTTGACCCCGATGGCTGACCTCCGCCTGCGCTGTGCGAGCGAGCATGTGTGTACGTGTGTCTCTCTGGGCTGATGTTTAGCCTGCAGTCTACACGCCTCCTGCGCTGGGTGAGGGTTAGCTACGGGGTCAGCGTCTGAATACTACTGACTCAGGGTTACAATTATTGGCTAACCTAAGGGTGTGCGTGTTAGTCTGTGTGTGAGGGTGACATTGTGATTGTGTTCCTTCACGTCCATTTGTGTTTTGCATATTAGATACTAAAACAAGGGACGTGCAGAACGATGCTGTGTGCTTCTATGTAAAGGTTTCGAATGAGGTTTCATTCACCCCAGTGGAGTTTTCTCATTGCATGAATAAAAGCATGCATGTGTGCATATGTTTAGAGGAATACAGTACATGACAAGGGTAAACTCAAACCCAACTCGGTTTTAGTTTCACTATACAAGCTAGAGTTTGAAACAAACCTGATGTACGACTCCTAAAATCTTGGTATGGAGTTCAGAGAAGATCAGTTGAAGGCAGCCTAGTGTGTAAGCAGCCCTTCACAATAGTGCTATAGCACACCTCACCCAGGGTGCCCGATCCACACTCACACTAAATAAATTATGTAAGCAGCTTAACAATCCTCATTCTCACCTCAAGGTGCACATACATACATACACTAGTGTTACCGCAGCCACGGCTGGACTCTGTTTTCACACCTCTTTTGAGCATCTGAACGTGCAGAATCTTTACACTGCTTCTAATCACCCAGGCTGGATCCCTAAGTCCTGCATCACTGTTATTATCCCAGCAAACTATGTCTGAAATGGTCAAGGTCTGGTCATATCAACAAAATTCCATTGAAAACCAAAAGCCAAGTAGTATGAGTTTTAGAGATGCTCTAGATTTTTTTAATAGCTGAACCTTTATATTGTGAAAATACTGCCTCTCTTCGCCAGTCATCTTTAATTTTCCTTTTCCCTCCGAATTCAATCTTGTCACATTGTGTGTTTGTTTGCTTTTTATTGAAGGTTTTGGGTTTCGTATTGCCCCTTGTTTCCACCCTTGAACTTAATAAACAGAACAAAGCTACATAGTACATCTGCTGAGATCTTTTATTAATAGATGTTCCAGCTGTTCTCAGTAGTTTTGAGGTTAAAGGGACAGTTCAGCCAAAAAAAAAAAATTGCTTTTTTACTCTCAACTCATTCCAATATTTTTTTATTTGCACCTCAGACTACAAAAGACTCTGAACATTTGCCCTGCTCTATTTCTACATAGGCTACTGTAACGAAATGATTCATGTGCTATATTCAAAATCTTTTGAAGTCTTACTATCCACCTTTTTCCTGAACGCGGATGTCTCGCCCGACTGGTACGATGCCTTGCATTTCCGTTCTCTGGTGTTTCTAGTCAAATTTAGCATTTCCGAGCTGATAATATGCCGTTAAACTGATGAAAATGGTTTTAAAAAGCACATGGCGGCATAGTTTCATCACTTTACAGTGTTGCAATGACCGTCTTTTTGCAGTAACTCACCTGTCATAGTTTAATGAGTCGGTAGTTGGCATGAAGCGAAGTGCAGTTAGATGCATTGAGAACACATGAGCACACATACAGCTCCCAGTTTAATTAATTCAGCTGTTCTTTTGTTACCCTGTTTTAACATTGATTTCAATGGAGATCAGTACACGAAAACACCAAAATGAAAGCTGGAATCCATCATGTTGGCGCTCATCGGTTACTCCGGAAAAAGGTAGATAGTTTTGTGTGACTGTATGACTTCTTAAGCTTATAGGGCACAAGTCCTATGGACCAGAGTCCATACAAAACAGTGAGACATGGGGGAAAAACCCCACAAGGCATCAAGACGCATTTTTTAAAAGGTGAACTTACTTTAAAGGATTAGTTCAGTTCCACAATAAAATAAATCCTGATAATTTACTCACTCTCGTGTCATACAAGATGTTTTCTTTCTTCAGTTAAAAAGAAAATAAGGTTTCTCAGGAAAACATTCCAGGATTTTTCTCCATATAGTGGACTTTAATGGGGATCAACAGGTTGAAGGTCCAAATGGCCGTTTCATTGCAGTTTCAAATGGCTCTACATGATACCAGCAGAGGAATAAGAGTCTTATCTAGTGAAACAATTGGCCATTTAAAAAAATAAAAAATACTAAAAATGTATATACTTTTTAACTACAAATCGTGTTGTATTAGCTCTGGAACGCACGTCTGCAACTTCACGTTGGAAAGGTCACGCATGGTTAGTTCTTCTTCTGTGTACTCCAGTTCAAAGCGTAGAGTAGGGCAAAAAACTCCTCTCATTTTCTCCTCCAACTTCAAAATCTTGCAACATCTTTATTTTACCTTTTTTTGTAAAGGCCGTTTGACTTTCTTTGCACGTTCGCTTTGTAAACATTTGGTTAGTGCGTTCACCTACATCACCCATGACCTTTCCAACATAATGTGTAACAGCGTGTCCTAACTATATGCGACGCAATGCCGATTAAAGGTATCTTTTCCATGTTAATCAGATTTTGTCCTAACCAGTTGCAAGGGCGACACGCTAAATTTCTATTTTAGAAACGTTTTTTAGTTTCGCGACCTCGCAGCTGGAACATTCAAACCAATGACAGTTATTATAAGGTACTGATTATGTGCTTTATTCAAAGTTAAATGTGTTTAATGTGAGTTTGAATATCATTTTGTGTGACCTTTATAGCATACTGAAAGCAACAACAGATAGTTTACCTCGGATCTCGAAGATAAATGAAAGCAAAGACTTATATTAAAACTGTGAACTCAGTGCGAACCAACAAGTGTATTCCATAATAAACACAGTATCAGTCACTCAGTATGTACTTTTAATAATATTATAAAGGTTCAACATTTATGAATTAGATTATAAACTTATCCATTTCGTTGCTGAGTGCAGTGCGCTTCCAGGGAGAGCCCGCCCACAGGCGCTTCTGATTGGCTGTGATATTTGATTGATTCTGACGTGTCGCGTTGCATCTGTTGTGGACACCCAAATTGCTTGTCGCTGGAATCTTGACATGTCATGTTAGGACATTGTCTTAGTCGAGCTAGTGCAAGACGAGCATTTGTGGTAAAAAGTATGGTCTGTTTTTAAAAAAAAAATAACTGATGGTTTCTCTAGATAAAGCCTTATTCCTCTGCATTGTGTAGAGCCCTTTGAAGCTGCATTGAAACTGCAATTAGGACTTTCAACTCATTGATCCCCATTGAAGTCCACTATATGGAGAAAAATCCTAGAATGTTTTCCTCAAAAACCTAAATTTCGTTATGACTGAAGACAAAAAAACACAAACGTCTTGGATGGCATGGGGGTAAGTAAATTCATTTGAAATAAATTTTAATTCTGGAACCAAACTAATCCTTTAACCTGAGCGCCACAGAATGCTGCTTCACTCTACAAAAAATGCAATAGCGGTCAAAAGCATCCATCTGGCACGTTTACAAAACAACAGAAGAGTAGTGCAGTAGAATGGAAAACCATTCTGTGTCAACGGCCCCTTATAGTACTTTTTATAGTGCCTTTTTGTCATTTCTGGAGCTTGACAGCCCCTAGTCACCATTCACTTTTATTGTATGGTAAGGAGCAGATGCTAAACCTCTCGTTTTTTATTCGCAAGACAGAAAGTCACACAGGTTTGGAACTGCATGAGGCTGAGTAAACGTTTCTGGGTGAACTATCTCTTTAGGAAGATTCCTAGTCATAAACTCAGTATTACAGCTGCCTTTTAATCCTGAGCCGAGTACCATTTTCACTTTGTGAGCCTTAAAACCTGTCTATCTTTCGGAGCCCAAGTTATATGAAATTAATGCAGCTGTGGCGTAGGTCAATACGGGTCTTTGATCTCTGTGCTGACTTAAGCTCCATCCCTTCCATATGCCGTCCCCCCAAACAACCCCTCCTCGTCTCTTCCAATCCGCTGTGCGCTGATACAGTTGTAAAGGGTAACCTTGGAGACAAGGGCTAATCATCCATCCCATAACTACCCTTTCAATCTTCCCCCAGCACCCCCTGGCCCACTTTTTCCTTCCCTTTAAATGCCAGTATGGTTCAGTTTCAGTATATCTAATGGGTTATCAGTAATTTTCCAATGATCAAGCCTCACATCCTGTCCTCTCTTTCTGGTGTGTCATCGTCTCTTTCCCCCTCTCTCCCCTTTGTTTGTCCTGTAGAAGGACGTTTGTTTTCCTGTGGGGAAGAGGAAAATCGACGCTGAAAGATGAGTTATTGATTGCAAAGCAGGGTGCGTGAGTGAGTGAGCGAAGCAAAGAAAGACAGGATGATAGTCGGAGAGTGAGTACAATGACACATCAACAACATAACAACAATCTTATGTCAGATGAACCGTATTGCGCAATGTGTGCACGTATACTCTAACAAAATATTATTAATAGTGCCTTTCAGCACTCATGGTGACATAACAAGCAGTCTGTGCCTATGCTGCCTACGGCTCGACTAAAAAATCTCGCAAAATATGTGCGAGACAGCTAAATTTACAGGTCTCCAGGTTCACACCTCTGTCAGACGAAAGATCATTTGAGGCGATGAGACGATGCAGCCTGCTTTGATATCTGTTTTTAATAAGCATCTTTAAAGACAACAATGCGTTCTTGCTTCCAAATGAGCTGCAATTAGGGACGTCGAGAAACACGGAGGGAAAAAAGAATTAAAAACACTCCACTGCAGAAATGACAGAACATCAGGTTACATCACAAATGTCACCACGGTCACTGTTGCTATCGGAGATATGCTGTTTCCATGGCACTAAGGGGCTTGAGGATCTGTGTGCTCAGAGTTCAAAATCATTTTTTCTGGGTATAGGCGTACAGAAATGCAGGGCGCGCGATGAAAACATACTGTTCCGACTGACTCCATATACAGTACGTGTGTTAAACACGCCGCAGTTTGGCGAAGGTGGCACTATGTCTTAGTTGTGCGTGCGTTTATACACGCTCGCCAGCACGTGGATCGGTTTTTAAAATCGATGCTGTTCACACTCAAGATAGCGGTGTGTAGTGCATATACAGTAGCTGACTTTGCTGCAGGATGGCAGGGCATTAATTCACATGAAACATAAATGCACTTAAAAAAGCAACCTTTATGCTTGGATTTACTGGACTCCTGTCTTTATATCTAAGAATAATTTGGCCAAAAAACACTATTCTATGATCACTTAATCTAATACGTGAAACAATAATTCCATGTAGCAACAGTTTAGGGAATAGGCCTAATAGCACATATTTCTATGGTTTATAATTTGGGCCTGTAAAACAATGTAATAATAATAATTATTATTGTTTCAAAACAAAACAAAAAACATAAATAAATAAAAAATACACTACCAGTCAAGTTTTTGAACAGTAAGATTTTTAATGTTGAAAAGTTTAATTCTGAAAATGTTTTAATAAATAACTGTTTTCTATTTGAATATATTTCAATATATGTTTTTTGAGCAGCAAATCAGAATATTAGAATGATTTCTGAAGGATCATGTGACTGGAGTAAAGATGCTAAAAATTTAGTTTTGAAATCACAGGAATAAATTACATCTTAAATATATTCAATAGAACACTGTTTTTTTAAATAGTAAATAGTCATTTTTAACTGCTTTTGCTGTACTTTGGAACAAATAAATGCAGACTTGGTGAGCAGAAGAGGCTTCTTTAAAAACATTAAAAATCGTACTGTTCAAAAACGTTTGACTGGTAGTGTATATGTATTCAAATTATTATTATTATTATTATTATTATTATGGAGTATTTTGGTTCCAGTGTTGTCAATTTTTGGTGCTGAAGCTATCTGTTTACATTAGTTCAATGTATTTTAGAATATTCAATGTGAATGTGAATACCCCTTTCTTTAGAAGATATTTTGAAGAATGTGGGTAACTAAACAGTTCCTGGTAGCCATTGACTTCCATAGTAAGGAGAAGAAGTAGATGGCTACCAGGCAAATTTATACAAAATATATTTGTATTAATACTAGGGATGCACGATATTTATCGGACAGATAAATTATCGACCGATATGGGTAAAAATTACGCCATTTTTATTGCTCCGATAAATAAATGAAATCCGATCCGATGAAGTATTCTTGCTGGTAAATCAATCAATCAGTCTGGTTTATCTGAGATTCATCTGCTTTCCGAGTGCAAGTGACTGCAGCTGTAAACTGCAGTGACTCTCCGACTTTGTCGCGTTTAATACGTCATCATCTGTGTCGTCATCATAGTCTTCGCAGGTCTGAAGTTTTTCATGGTGGCAGAGGAGGACGATGCTATTGCTATTTGCAACACATATTCAGCAAGGATTCCGAGAGGAGGTAAAAAAGCCGTCAAGTTTTAACACAAATCTCACTTCAGAGGTCGTCATCGCGGTGAATCTGTTTTAAGGGCCGTTCACGTGTCGCGCCTAAAAACGCATGGAAAACGCTAGACGCGCCACTTTCACTTTCTTTCCAAACCGGTCTGTAGGAGTAACATCTGACGTTACTCCATGATGCACTTTTCTTTTCTTCCAGGTTGACAAATGTCACAGTATTTTATTTTATTTAGAATTGTGGTGCCTTACACAAAAAATAAAAACATTTTTGAAGAGTCAGGACTGATGTTTGCTATGATTGTTAGACCCAGATATATAATATAAATTTTGTTAGTTTATCTTAGATTTTGTATTCTCCTGGGTGCACAAAATTATCATATAAAAATATGAGCGAATTGGGTATCGGTATCGGCATCGGCCACAAGAAGGACTTAATTATCGGCTATCGGTATCGGTTAAAATTTTTCATATCGTGCATCCCTAATTAATACAATAGATATATAGATATATCAACAAACTTACATGAATACTTTTAATTTAATTTGTCATTGCAGTGTTTCATGGGATTGTAGTTCTTTCCCTCACTAAAGTCGTTAAGGACAGAGTTATCTTTTTTGTCCAATTTTACATTTTTTGGCTTCAAATAATGTTCAAAGCATTGTGATTCATTTTGGTTGGCTTTGTTCATGGCTTATTATGCCTCAATGAAGACTTTGGAAAAATGAATGAACAAAAAATCTGATTAATGGCCCTTAATAAGTGGGCGGGAATTGATGGCACAAATGCATTCTATAATTATTATTGTTATTATTATAAACAAGTTAAATTGCTAATGACTTAATTTGTGTTCTATAGGAGGATTTCCACCAAATATTGATGAATGCTTACTCTGTCCTTTTTTATTCTAAACACCAATTAAACCACTAGAGTAAATTTAAAAAACAAAAACACAAAAAAACAATCAGATCACTTATTCCATTGAATAAAGACTGAAGATTTGAAGTTGAAATAATTTTGCTAAAAAATAGTCCATATGACTTGTGTGTGATATTGCACATCCTCTAAAGTAATATGATAATTTTGATTGACAAACAAAGTGCTATCGAATGATTGTATGCATAATAGCAACCAAAGCTTGAAATGGCATGAAGGTCAGTAAATCATGACATAATTTTAAAGTCAGCATAAAACAGTTGTGGCTGGAAGGGATACAGCTATGGCCATGGAAAACCTTGCTATAAAAAACAACAATAAATTAAAGCTACCTATTGGATTGTGTTTTATTAATGTGTACACCAACCCCAAACTTAAACCTGCCCATTGCAAAAAATTGCAAATGCAGTAATTGTTGTTTACCATGACAAAAAAAAAAAAGACACAAACTTGATGTGCACATGCCCAGTAAGCATTGACGGCCCTAACTGTAGTAAAAAAAGTAAATATGAAAGTAGTATTATGTAAAGTATTATGAGATGGACTGGGTGTGATTACCTGCATCTGATACAGCATTCATTCTTCAGATTGGTCTCGTATTCACAATAAACATTAGTTTGAATACTTGCTGAAAAAAGCATTATTTATTTCATTTTGTCAATATCATCTGTTAAAGGTGATTTAGCTGTTCAGTGCATTTGTTCACTACATCAAGCTGTTGTTATAAAAATAACTTTTCAATGTAAAAGTCTTTACCGCTGACTCAGCCAAAAAACAATGTAACTAAAATCACCATCAAGAACATGCACCGTTTCTCATTACTAAACACTATTATTAAATACTATAATTTATCTAAATATTATTTATTAAAAATATTATGTATTGAATGATAATATTTAATAAACAACAACAACAGCCATATTAAAAGTTGTGAGGCAATTCAGTCAAAATGACAAAGGCAGCGCTCTGATATACAGCATTGAATTGACATAAACATGACATTTTGCCAAAACTATCTTCTCTGGAACAAATAACAGATTAATGAGACTGTTAGTTTTACCCACAACAAATTATGTCTCATGTTTAACCACTACAGAGACATCAGAGTCTGCGGTAAATTCCAGAAGATGTGGCCGAGGTTAGACTGCTCTCAGCCAGGTTCATGAGCGTTGAGCGGCCGCTGACTATAGGAGCCCACATGTCCGAAAACATCAACGTAATTTTTCAAATAGACGTTATCTTTATTAACAAACTACATATTTGAACTATAAACAAGTACTTTCTCACCTTTACACAAAAACAGTATAAACATGTATAAAATTATACTAGATTTGGTCATCCACCATTACACTCGCTGTATGAAGTACTGCAAGTGGAGTGATACGTTTACAAACTGTGAAACAGCTGTTGGAGTTCTGATATCACTCTAATATTACACTCTTACCAGCCAATCAGATTTGAGGACCAGAAAGAACTGTTGTGTGTATATATATATGTATATATGTGACCCTGGACCACAAAACCAGTCTTAAGTCGCTGGGGTATATTTGTAGCAAAAGCCAAAAATACTTTGTATGGGTCAAAATAATTGATTTTCCTTTTATGCCAAAAATCATTAGGAAATTATGTAAAGATCATGTTCCATGAAGATATTTTGTAAAATTCCTACTGTAAATATAACAAAATGTAATTTTTGATTAGTTATATGCATTGTTAAGAACTTAATTTGGACAACTTTGAATGTGATTTTCTCAATATTTTGATTTTCAAATAGATGTATCTCGGCCAAATATTGTCCTATCCTAACAAACCATACATCAATAGAAAGCTTATTTATTGAGCTTTCATATGATGTATACATCTCAGTTTTGTAAAATTTAACCTTATGACTGGTTTTGTGGTCCAGGGTTACACACATACATATATATGTATATATATATACGATGTGCACGGAAAAATTATTTAAAAATAAATAGCCTACGGCAATAGTCCATAATAAGAAATAAAAATTGTCAATTGTGATTTCACAGTGCCTTTAATTTCTCGGAAAACCTATCTATTTAAAAGGCCATTTCAACAGGCTTCAGAAGGTGATAACAAGCTGTGTTCAATTAAATTAGTGATATCAAAGCATATCTATTTATGGATTAAACCAAGAAAAGCCTTTAGGATGAGACACACGCTATGAGGTGGAAGAAGATGAATTCTGCATGTAAATGCAAATGATTATGCCAACACACACACGCACACCTGTTGACGCCAGATCCAGTACCTGAGCTGATTTACCGGCAGGGTTATTTACTCATTCTGCTATAGTGAGCGTTACACACGCGCACACACACATGCATAGGTAGGGCATAAACTCAATCAGGTTGAGATGAAGTCTGCTGGACTTGCAGCGGGATTCTAATGAAACTGCATTATTTATAGAACGATCTGACAGGGATGCCTCGGCCATTACACCCACAATGGCTCTTTTGGATATTGATGAATACTTGTCTATATTTGTATTCACGTGGGGAACCAATGTCACATCTCCCCGGTTACCCTGGATACCGGCGTCGGCTAAATGACCCAACAATAATACAGATAACAATGGCAGCACTGTTTAAAGAGAGAGTTTCGAGCCCGCGGGGAGAGCAGACAGAGGAGCGCGGCGGAGGAGAGCAAGATAAACAGCGCTGGTGAGGGCGAGAGGAGAGAGGGAGAAAGCGGGAGCGGCGGCGGTGGAGGAGGAGGAGTAAACACACAATTGGTGATCAGTGAAGTAGCATTAGCATTGTTCACACATCCCCAGCCTCATCTCTCCTTCTCCCCTCCTCCCTCTCGCGGCCTATCTCTTCCTTTCTTGCTGCAGCGTTGCCATGGCGACCGAGAAATGTGGGAATACCTCTGTCCTTCAGAGAGAGGGAGCAAGAGGGAGCGCGCGGCAAGGAGGAAAGCGCGCGGGGGTGAGAAACTGCTGAGGGGACCGCGAGCGAGAGATGCAAATAGACGCGGAAAGAGAAACTGGGCCCGAAGCCGGTCCGGGCAGCAGCTGAAGTTGCTGCTCCCGCGCAGGAAGCGTGACATTTTGAGGAGAGTCATCGGCGTGACTCACGCAGGACACATTTCCTGAGCCCCCAAGGCGCTGCTATATGTTTATCTCTCTCCCTCACATTTCTCACACTACCTCCTCATGCTATGGCGAGGCTGTCGTTACTATGACGACAGGCGGCCTAAAATAGTTAGCGCTCAGCTCACCCCCTGCTTTCTCCGTAGCGCTGTTTTCTTCTCTTACCTCCCAGCTCACATCCCCACCCCGCCAAACCTCCACCGCGCTGCTCACTTTACTGTGGGACGCAATCCGGAGGGGCGCTTTCTCTCTCTTATTCAGCTTCACTTTACCTTTCTCCTCCCTTCATCCCCTCTCTCGCCGCAAAGATTGCATTCAGATTCATTTTATTGGCAGCTTGTGTTTCCATGGCAACATCTTGAAACCATGGCAACTATTTGAACCGAGCCAAACGCTCTTTCAAAACTGCTGCATTCATTCCCCCCCCCCCCTCTCTCCCTCTCTCTCTCTCTCTCTCTCTTTCCGAGCGTCTAGTCAGCCTGTGAATGCGTATGCATGCGACTGTGGGTATAAATGAGCATGCGACTTGTTAGCATGTGAGTGTTGCTGTGAGCTAGCCTATGCCCACAAACACACGCGTGTCGATTCCACAGGTGCTATGGTTGCGTCCCGTGTGAACATACACATGATCAGAGTGGGATTTGACTGAATATCATCAGGTGGGAAATGTGCAGTCAGCCCACTGGATGTCGAACAACATGTCAGAGTAGAAATACTGTTTATAGTTCAAGACATTTCTAGGCTTGTTTATGCTGGTGGAACAAAACTAGTGTCAAATATGTGGCCTATTCTGGCCAAAGCAGATTGTGGACATCTGAAATCAGGAAGGAAAGTTCCCACCCTGCTGAGAAAAAAAATGCTGTGACCAGACTATGCTGGTTGGCTGGTCTTAGCTGGTTTAGGATGGGCATAGCTGATATATGACCCTGGTCCAAAAAAACAGTCATAAGGGTATGTTTTTCAAAATTGAGATTTATAAATAAATAAATAAGCTTTCCATTGATGTACGGTTTGTTAGGATAGGGCAATTATTTGTTGTATTAGGCCGAGATACAGCTACCATTTGAAAATCTGCAATCTGAGGGTGCAAAAAAAATCTAAATATTAAGAAAAATTTAAATAAATCTTAATGGAACAGGGTCTTTACTTAATATCCTAATGTTTTTTGCCGTAAAAAACAAAAATAGATTTTTGACCCATACAATATATTGTTGGCTATTGCTACAAATATGCCCTTAAGACTGGTTTTGTGTTCCAGGGTCACATATAAATCGGTCAAAATGGTTTTCAGCTGGTTTTAGCTGGCTGGTCAGCTGGTTTCTAAAACCAACCTGCAAATCAGCATGTCCCGGCTGGAAGACTAGCTAAACTCAGCCAACCAATGTAGGCTACGTCTACATTAATCCAGATTTGAAAAACGGTGTTTCTGTTTTAAAACGTTCTCCATCCACACGCGCATTTTCAAGCATTTTCTAAAAATTTCTCATCCACACTGAGATGCCCGGAAAACGTTAAATTCGCTTAACTGCACATGCGTAAAGCCTCAAAAAAGCTCACTGGGATGATACAGATGGAACATACATAAAATGATCATGGCAGATGAATTCCATGAATACGTATTTAGGAAAATGTCTGACGCAGCCATGTCACACTGACTCACCATTCTGATCTAAAACACAACTGCCCTCACGTTTTGCCACAAACAGCAATCATGAGTACATTTTCTTTCATCCTTGCAGGACTGTAGCTGTGTTACCCTTCAGATTGTACAAATTGCGAATTGAAAATACGGCCATTGGAAAAGCTTCAATTTCGCGAAAACTCCCATATATCACAAACAGTTTTACACTCGCATGAGGTGTTTTTTCAGGCAATTCAAAAAAGGACTATTTTGCAAAAGTGCAATGAAAACTGTTTTTCCGCATTTACAGCTCACTTGGCATACATAAAATTCACACGATCATTCTTTAATGTAGTATATCATTCCAAGAAACACCTCATACATGCCCGCTCCCAAGTATAACAGGCTTTCCTTGCCATTAATGTTTGAACACTTTAGTCAACGCTTGTGTTTATATCAGAATGTTTCAGAAGCGCCCCCAGAGGTGGCTCTCCATGCTGCTTTGCTAAAGATATACAATTACGTCTCTGACAATTAAAAATAATATCTAGTCTGGTGGCTGCCATATACATAAACCTACCAACATTGGTCATCATGACTTATCGCGAAGGGACAATTATGGTTAATGGAAACACTGTCATTTCACAATAGTTTTTATTAACGTTTATAAAATATCGCAAACGTTTAATGGAAACACACCTTATGATATAAAGATATCTAATGTGTCACATGAAAAAACTAAAGTCATCATTTTCAAAAGCCTTTATTTTCACAGTCCACACTGCAAACATTTTTCAAATCTATCCACATTTTCATAATGCTCCGTTTTTCTTAAAAAATACGCTGTCTCAGTGTGGACAAAATGAAGAGAAAAAAATGGCCTTAGGCCTAGTCCACATGTACATGGGTATTTTTATAAACAGAATTTTCTTCTCCTTCATTAAAAAAAAATCTGGTCCACATGAGAATGCTACAGTATGAAGAGCTGTCAAGAACATTCCAGAACAAAAGGTGGTGACATAACCCTAAAGCCACAACCGTGGGGCAACCGTGGCCTAATGGTTAGAGAGTCGGACTTGTAACCCACAAGTTGCGGGTTCGAGTCTCAGGTCCGGCAGGGATTGTAGGTGGGGGGAGTGAATGTACAGCACTCTCTCCACCCTCAATGCCACGACTGAGGTGAGTCCCTTGAGCAAGGCACCAAAACCCCAACTGCTCCCCGGGCGCCGCAGCAATGGCTGCCCACTGCTCTGGGTGTGTGTGTGTGTGTGTGTGTGTGTGTGTGTGTGTACCTGTATACCAGTAAATTTTGACATTGTGGGGACATTTCTTAGGTCCCCATGAGCAAACAGGCTTATAAATCAGTGCACAATCTCCTGTGAGGGCTAGGTTTAGGTGTAGGGTAGGTGTATAGAAAATACAGTTTGTACAGTATAAAAACCATTACGCCTATGGAATGTCCCCATAAAACATGTAAACCCAACATGTGTGTGTGTGTGTGTGTGTGTGTGTGTGTGTGTGTACCTGGTATTCATCACGTTGTGGGGACCAAATGTCCCCACAAGGATAGGAATACCAGTAAATTTTGACCTTGTGGGGACATTTCTCAGGTCCCCATGAGGAAACAGGCTTATAAATCATGCACAATGAGTTTTTTTGAGGAAGTAAAAGTTTGCACAATCTCCTGTGAGGGCTAGGTTTAGGTGTAGGGTAGGGTTAGGGTGATAGAAAATACGGTTTGTACAGTATAAAAACCATTACGCCTATGGAATGTCCCCATAAAACATGTAAACCAGTGTGTGTGTGTGTGTGTGTGTGTGTGTGTGTTCACTACTGTGTGTGTGCACTTGGATGGGTTAAATGCAGAGCACAAATTCCTAGTATGGGTCACCATACTTGACCTCACGTCACCTCCTTTCCTTTCCTTTCCGTAAAGCCATGTTGGCCAATCAGAAGCTTAAAAAAAGTGCTCACTCCAACGCCACAAGCCAAAATCTCTGGTTTCAAGACGGGTTCATTTGATGTTTAAAAGCCAGGTTATATACCATTCACAAGGACAAGCAATCAATACTGTATTAATTTTTCAGATTAATATTTTGTTTTTTAAAAACCAAGTCACATCAAAATAAATTAATAAATAACTAGTCAAAACCAGCATCTACAATGATAAAGAAACACAAACATTTTTTTTATTATTATTATTATAGAGCGCATTAGTGCCTGTCCACTTTTTTCACTGACATTGGTTTTGAAAGTATTTTTTATTTATTTTTCAAAATCCATTTTTCCCTTAGGGACTTTAAAGAGTTTTTGTTAAAGCCTTGGTTCATGGCTTTAACAAAAACTTTTACAAATCCCTAAGGGAAAAATCAACCAGCTACAAGCTGAATCAAAATATTACGGTTTTGTGAGGAAAAGAATTACAATCCTGTGAAGCGTATGACATAATCGAATTGAAAATGATGGTGAAAAATAAAACTAAAGTTGAAAGTTTAAGTTTATTCCAATAGATCGACTGAATTAATGAAACTGAAACTTTTCAAGTCTAACTAAAACTAAAAATGTGTGCAGGTTTAATCTGTGCAGTAATTTGCCTAGAAACACCAGAGACTTGGAAATGTAAAGCATCTTTCAATTGTGAGGCAGATACGAATTCTGCATTCAGGGAAAAGCTGGATATACACAAATATTTAAGATTTTGAAACTGACTCATCGTTTGTGTTGCTGCATGGGAGATGGCGGTTCCTGCAAGCTCTTTTGGTGTGATTCACTGGCTGCAACTCTTTGATTGATGGGATTTTCTGCACAGTATCATGGGTAATGTGGCTTTCCATCATGAATTACGCTGTTTAAAAAAAATTGAAATAATGTATACAGTCGACTCTTTAAAGGTTCATAAGTTAAAAATCAATTTCCCTATAGAAAAAAATAATGATGTTTTACTAATAGAACCCAACTGTCACATTATGTTACGAATAGTCACCTCCTTTTTTTAAGGCAACAAATGCCCAGTTAACACCACAGATGTAATCAAGTTTGCAGGCATATATATATATATATATATTTTTTTTTTTTTTTTTTTTGACTATTTTATATATTTTTGATGCCTTCCTGAAGAAGCAACCAAACATGTTTTTATTTGTTTTGTTTTGTTCTGCATGTCATCTCATGCCATTCAGTCTAATTTCATCAAAAGTTCTGCTTGTTTCAGCAACGTCCAGCTGACTGGATATAAATCTAGTGTTCATACATTGTACAGTATCTGGAGAGATGAGAGGAACAGTAATGACCTTTCCACCTCTCTACTAATTAACATGTATGAACTCTTGCTCTACAGCATTAATGATTAAGCATGAAGGTGTACTTGCTCTCACTGTCCCACAGCAGCAGGATAATGGCTGGGGAACAAGAATCTCCCAAGAGCTATGTTTTCTTCTAAGACAATTACACAACAGTTTTTGAACTAGCTATATTTGTTTTATAACTTCAAATATGCTGAAATGAAATGCACAGCTTGGTAAATATCTGACTGAGTAATGAAGTGAAAAGTTGATTTGTGAATCTTGTCTTTTGTTAATAGGATCGCACCGCTAATGGACTGCAGAGAAGATTCAGTGAAGATAAGCAGCTATATTTATTACTTCTTAATAAAAATTGCAAATTTAAATTTTGTTTGATCAGCTCTGGCATCCTCACATTGCATTTCCTCAGTGAATAGTGTTCAGGGTGCTGAATGTTAAATACATTTGTGTGCTGTGAAAGACTGCCCAGTTCTTCCAGATCAGGACGAAAGAGCATTAATAAAGATATTAAATAATTTCTGATTAAATAATGAACTGATAAAAAAAAAAATGTTACATCTAAATCAATCAAGCATTGAGGAAAACCATGTACTGTAAATCTAGAAGCCATCACAGATGTTAACCAGAGGTTCTCAGACTTCATAAAATGGTTTTAATTTGAAAAGATTAGGTATTCATTTAAATGGAGTTACCATTTTTGAAATAATAAATTCATTCTAAATTATTCAAAAGTTTTAATGCTTGTTTGAGCTATCTCTGGTCTTTTAAATCATGCTGTATTTTATATTCATAACAGAATCTCCAACTGCATAAAGAGATGTACTGTAGTTAATTTATTATATGGCTGTTTTGAACAGTGATGAAGGAAATAATGTTGTATATATACACAGCCCAACATCATAAAGCTTACTGGGTGGGTAGATCTGCTACATTTTTTTGGCGGGGTTATTACATTTGTGGTTTAATTCAACTATGATACTTAGTGTTTAATCCAAACATTTTTAATCAAGTAGTGCAACAGAAACATTGTATAACAAACTCTTCTGACATAAAACAACACATTTATGTTTGAGTGAGTGAATTGCTGTAACCAAAATAGACTCACAGCTGTAGCTGGTCTTCTTATCATGAGCTTTAAAACAGCCATGAGAAATTGAATGAGTGGAAAGATGCAAATGCCTCTCTTTCTAACACACTGCCAGCGTTTACAGCACAGTGCACATTTATAAATGGCCCATAAGATCTGAAGAAATGTATTGCTCAGCGTAACATGCTGAGATCAGTCAATGTTTGATCAAGAAAGCCAACAGTGTTTACTCGGACAAAAGTGATCCAGAGAGACGCCCGCAAAGGATGTTACCCTGATGTTCTTTGTTTTCCAGAGGTGGGGGACAAATTTAAGAACAACTTGTCTCTGTCTCAGTTGGGCCGCCTACAGTGATTTGCTGACCGTATTGCTCACAAAACTGTAAAGCATCTGGAAAGCTTTAATTTGAGTTTGAGCGTCTGTCTGGAAACAAAATCATGTTTACAGGTACCAGGCTAAGCGATGATAACGAGAAACTAAATCAGTGGATTCCCGTCATTTCTATAGAACCATTTGCAGATACTGCAACCATATCATTTAAATCCATGTCAACCCATTATTGTGGTTGAATCTATCACAGATAAACCCATCCCTTGATGGCATGTGAAAACAAAACTCTGATTTGCCACCGTACATATCGGATGTTTTGTTCCTAAGTGGATGGCAATCAAGTAAGATGGTTAAGATAATCAAGTAGGTAAGATTTTTTTATTTCTTTTTTTATATATAGGCCATTCTACAAAGTAGGAAAGTCAAATTTGGAAAAAAAAGTCTTTTCCCACATATTTGTATGTATGAAAATTGTATAATATGCAAGGTATACATTTCCAGTAATTGTGCTGTTAATTCTCATATTGCATTTTTAGAAAGTTTTAAGAATATTTGTCCACTCCCCAAATTTGTCACTACCGAAAGGTGTGACACTACAGGTGAATAGGGTAAAAAAAAAAATTAACTAAAATGTTAGATTTTAATATGCAAATGAGGTCATTTTTAGGTTAGGTTTTAATATGCAAATGAAGTCAGTTTCAAAATTCTTGTTTAATTTTTTTGACATATTAGAGTCAAATGTTTTTACAGAGGGAGTTTTGGAATCTCATTTTGTCTCTCCATAATTTAGAAAATACTTAGATTTAGACAGGCAGAAAACAATACATTTTTTTTTTTTTTATTATTTGGGGGGGGGGGGGGGGTAAAATGTTGGATAAAATTATACATGAACAAATTCCTCTGTAAAAACCTTCAGGATATAGTCAGGAGTTGAGAAAACGTCCTTTAAAAATATGTATTGTAATTGAAATCTATTGACACAAATAGATAAAGTTCTATAAAAGAAACACTTAATAGTGTCTTTTGGATGTTTTCGTTCCACTAGTCTGAAAAAACACTTTATGAAAAACCAAAAAGCCCAAAATCTCAAATTTGGCAGGTTCATGAAAAAACAGTGTTTTTGCCTGCAGTGTCTCCCCTTAATAAAAAGGGTTATATTGACCTATTAGGGTAAAATTTGGGCTGTCAGTGAAAATTTAAAAGATGTCTAACCGCAGCCCAAGAATAGACTAGACATCAGTTAGATCATTATTGAACGACTACATGTATACGTCTAATAGACAGTGAATATGGGTCTAGGCTAAAACAAGTCTAAATTTGGGCTGTCAGTGAAAATTTAATAGACGTCTAAACATAGCCCAAAAAAGACATAAAATCTAATAAACGCCTAGACCTACATATATACATCTAATAGACAACAAAATGGCAATCAACAACTTTAAGACAATACAAAATGAAAAAAAATGAATGCAGAATAAAATAAATAAATACAATACACGTAAATATAAATACTATGACTATATATATACTGTATGTGTATATATATATATATATATATATATATATATACAGTACAGACCAAAAGTTTGGACACACCTTCTCATTCAGGTGTGTCCAAACTTTTGGTCTGTACTGTACATATGAATTCAACTGAAAAAACTTGTGAAAAAAATATGTTTAAAGTGGTCAAATAGCAAATAGTGGAGCTCTGCAGCCACCTACTGGTAAAAGTTATTTGTAGTTGTTGTTGTTTTTTTGGAAACTGGATTTTTCAAAAGATGGGCAAAAATCTTACACTAAACCATGTGAAATTATCCATGTTATCCTCATGAATTAAAGTTAGAAATGTGGGTCTTTTATAAAGTGAATTTTACATAAAAAAAGCGTTTTTTGTATAAAAACCCATTTAAAAAATATTTATTTATTAATTTATATATATTTAAAAAAATATCACTAACCCACTGAAAACTGCACAAATGTAGAGTAAAAACTTTAATAAACAGACAAATATACAGTCCAAACTTTTGGTCTGTACTGTATATATAATTTTTTTTTTAATAAGTCATAAATATTTAAAAGAAATTAATCTAATGCAAATCAAAGCTGACTTTGCTTACATGATGGAATAGCATACATCTCACAAGTTTTTTCGCCAAAAAATGACGTGTCCAAATTCAGGGTTATTTGGGCTAGAAGGGGGTTACACGTAGCCGGACTATATCTGCTCTATAGTTAACCGAGACGCTGAAATGACGGCTATTGCTTGCTGGGTAATGTTTTTTTGGTAGCGACCACATCACATTACAGAATTTTAACACGTACTAAAAATTTCAGTATGTACTTTTAGATACTTTTGAAGCTAGCTCAGAGATGCTAATTAGCACATGGTTAGCTAGCACAGTTCTGAACAGTTGTACACATATAAAAACTAAATGTTATGGAATAATAAATAAACAAAGTGCGCTTAATTATAGAAAAATTGTGTTTGGTAGTGACGTCCCTTAAAGTTACACACAAATTTTCATACTTTCAAACACATTTACCTCAAAATGCTGGGGCCTATCTACTCACCATGTAGCTATGAGACAGAGGGACACAGGAATATTTCCTGATCATAAATGTAGGGGTGTAGTTAAAATCAGACTCAACCAATGGACTAAAACATACATGTTTCGGTAGTGACTTACATAAAATATTTTTTAACTTCACTTTTTAAAATCTAAAAGATATTTCTAAAAACAAAATGGAATAAAATGAAAAAAAAATTATTTCTATGTCATTTTCATAAGTTCATAAGAAATTTAGGGGTTAGGGTTTGGGAGAGCCACCTCCCAATTAAAAGTACCCAATAAATAAAGATTTTATATATATTAAGCTTACTGATATTTTAGGTAATATTTAGGGTTTCAAAAGATAATAAAAAGATCTTCGTAAACATTTAAGATTTGAATACTTAAATGCTTTTTAAATGTTTTTTGTTTTTTTTTTGGGGGGGGGGGGGGGGGTTGTGGGTGACCCATATACAAATATTTACACAATATGCATAGCTTACATTTTGGCTCACACTTTTAATAATAAATGAAAGCAGGATAAATTCAACCATTATTGTATCTCTGTGGCAAGTTTAGTCCTAAATAAGATTTTATTGATTTTGTTTATACTTCTACCATGTCAAGTACGGTCAATGAAGTTTTCAGCTATAAAAGTAATGTAGAAGCAAGAGTAAGGTTTTTCTTAACATGTATAATTCATTATTCAGAAAGTTTAGAATTCCTGAAGGAAAATAAATAAGTAATTTTAAACTCAACTAGTTGCTGTTTAGTACCCTGACTTCACATGTCTCTTGGGTGCGCTTGACTTGCTTGACGTGACCGTGAGCCACTGACTTGACTTGTCTTATTTGATTGATTGATTGATTGTGTTCACTGCAGACTTGAGGACTTGAAACTCGGTTGTGACTTGCATATGAGTGGCTTACTCCCACCTCTGCTGTTTTCCCACTGCGCCTGTGAGTGTGGATCTAAATTGGGTCCTGAGTCCCAGCATGATGCCGGCTGAAAATGAGGATGTGTTTTCCTGTATGTGTTGCAAGATTCTTCTCAGAGACACTTAAAGTTTGCTTTTGTCTCGCAGATACAATTGTGATTGTTCTGACTGAAGTCAATAGTTAACAGAAAGGGACAATCCTCAGTGCATGTAAATAAAACTGCTTTTTTTAAAATTAATTACAGGGTTAAATTTACCAGTAATTAGACGTCAAGTCACTTGAGAGCTAAACCTTATGTGGTTATCTGTTTCCTAAAATTTTACTAAACAGTTGTGCCATCACAGTTTCAAAGTGCTCTGGGGTTCTAGGGATGTTAATAGATACCCGTCAACAGCATATTTTCCCAGCACACCGTCTCTGTCTTAAGGCTTCCTGCGTGTTGTCTTTGTTCCCCTCCATTTTCATCCAGAAATAAAAGGCTTTTTTCCTTTTCTCCCACAGCCACTAAACTGTAATTAGCGTAATTCTTTTAATTAAAAGACCTCAGAGCCTTTTTAGACAGTCTGTGATAGCAGATGAGCCCACACACCTACAGCAGAAGTGTCACTGACAATTAGCCAAACAGGGCAAAACCATGCAGTCTCCACAATTTGTCTGTGTTCGAGGAATTCATATGGCAGACTGGCGAAGCCTTTCCAATTGACAGATAAAAATGACAGCCATGCTCTACGTCAACTTTCAGGCATCTATAAGTTAAAAATAACATTTAATGTACGCCAATAACATCAAGTAGTCAGTCTGTATTACTATAAAAATGAAATGATGAATGTACTGATATTATGAGATACGGTTAGCTCATTATACCGATCATGAGTCAAAGTCAAAACCTTGCCATCTTAATGAATAGAACAGCAGAGAAAATACAACATAACCACAGGCACCCATTAAATATGTGGGAAAATGTGTATTTATGCATGTCCAACACACTCTCATGCCAATTTGTAGGTATTTTATGTTTGGGCAAATTGGTGACTAAGGTCTGTTTACACCAAGGTCGACAACTATAACGATAACGTATGGTAATAAATATAGTTCTAAATCATTCTAAATTTAAAAGAAATAGCAGAGTCCACATCGCAGTTATAATGATAACAGCAAAGCAAAAACAATATCAATGAACCTGTTCCCCTTAGTTATTGTTGCTACATCCAACAAGCCATGGCACTCTCACGCAACACATCAGTGAGCAAAGAGGACACTGACAGCACGCCAACAGACAAGACAGAGCAGGTTACTGTAGGTATGAAACAAAGTCTTACCTTTAAATTATGTCATTTTTTAAAGTGGTCATCGGGTGCCCATTTTCCACAAGTTCATATGATTCTTTAGGGTCTTAATGAAAAGTCTATAATATACTTTGGCTAAAAATTCTCAATAGTAGTGTAAAAAACACTCTTTTACCTTGTCAAAATCAGCTCTGCAAAAACTCAACTCATTTTAGTGCATGGCCCATTTAAATGCAAATGAGTTCTGCTCGCCCCGCCCCTCTCTGCTGTGGGATTATGAGCTGTAATGTTTACTTTAGCCGCATTTAGCAGCGAAACTTGCCAACAAGCACATTATCAAGAAAGGCCATTCGCAAAGATGCATAAAAACCCTTATACTCTCTTCTGCTGTGGGTGAAGCTGCATCAGGAACGATTCGCACGAACATAGAGGCATATGTTGACAGGGATCGGTGCTTTCCTTTTAAAAACGAATGTTTTCCTCTGTGTCTTCCGTGGCTCAGATGTCGGGAGTAAATGACGAATGCTTTGTTCATTATTACATCCAACAACAGAACACCTCAATCGCTCAATCGGAGACATTCTTGTCTGCACCTGAGCCACACAATGGCGACTGGTGTAGGACTGTTTCAGCTCAGTGAGGGCGGGTCTAAGGTGAGGTGCTCGACTATCGTGGGAGTGTCCTCTGTTGGTGTGCCGTCACACTGACAAGAAGCTGAGAATGACCTGATTTTAAAAAGGGGATATTACTTTTAAAGATAAAAAAAATACCGCTGGGTGGATTTTTTTATCATTGTAGGGTGGTTGTGTACACAAACTACCAACACAAACATGTAATAGTTAGTTTTGCATCCGAAGACCCCTTTAAGAAATTCAAATGTACTGTTTTTGGCTCTTGAATGTGTCGAACAGATTGCTGTAGCTCCTCAGTCCAAGCATCACATGAACTGTCTTCCTCTTTATTACTAGTTATAGCACAAAATAAACATGAATGATCATCAGAAGGTATCGTTTCAACTGCGCAAAGACGTCAATACACAATATTTTGTAAGTTCACGTCCTCCAATGTTATTCTACTCCCCTGTCTGGTTTGCTTGTCAGACAAAATGGCAGATTAACCTTTGTTATTGGTCAGATCGCCTGTCAATCAAACTGCCAGCGTAGGTAGGTAATAGAGTGTGTCATCAATCGGCCATATTGTTGGCACAGAATGTAAACAATGTGACTGAACCGAGCGAAACTCATATTGTGCTTATTTCTGCTAAAAATGGTCAATTATTGTCATGTTTTGGGCTGTACTAATCAGTCTGACCGTGAAAAACGAGTACTATAGATTGCCAAAAGTTATAACAAATCAAGGAGAAGAGTGCAAAAAACTGTCAGAGGAACAAAATGCATTTGTGGTTGGCCAAACTGAACCAGAATTTCCAGGGCAAGATTCTTGACAACATCATGTTTGCCATTATCATTTCCAGTCAGGTAGTTGAAATATTAGGCTAATATCTTAATTAATATTGCTAGTATCTTTACCACCTATTAACTTTAGTCTGTCAAAATATTGCGCCCTTTTCTGCTTACCTAGTCCTTCTCTATATGATTTAGCAGCTTCAACATGTTTTTTTTTCTCATGGTTTAGACAACATAAACTAGCAGAACAACTATTCAGTGGTACATTAACCATGCTAACCGTGCTGTTGTTTACATCTGAGTATTGCCAATACAGCCACGCAGCGGGGTAACTGACCAAATCGTGACTTAAGTGCCAACCCTCTATTGGAATCACCACAGAAACTTTTTTTAGCTAATGAACGATAAACAATAGATTTACAACCAATGTTTGTAAAGCGCTCAAGCAGAATGCTATCTGTGGGTACTAATATAGTAAACTTTATAGTTTAAATCCGTTTCTGTACAAATCGCATCATATGAATTCATAGGAAAACGCATAATTTATATTTGGCTATGGCCTAGTGCGTAAGACCGTTAAGAACAATTTGGTACGTGCAAATGCAGGAATATCCACATGTGTGTGTGACTGTTTGCCATAAATGAGGTTATGAGGTGGATAATGTTACAGAGTTTCACTCCTCTGCCTTCCCAAGTTTCTATACTGTAATTACATGCAAGAAAATCTCCCTCTGTTCTCTCTCTCATGGAATTCATGCATAATTACTTGCATAATTATAGTTCTCTCCACTCTGCCGTTATGGTTTTGTCTTGCTCACCGTAGCGCTCTCTCTCTGGTTCGCTTGGATCCAGAAGCGTATCGTATATGCTGTTGTATCGCAACAGTTATCGAGCGGCTTACAGTGCCTCTCCTGCGCGCTGTCGAAATGGAGTATGCGAGAGGCCCTGCTGAGAAAAAGCGGCGCACACTACCTGCTTGTACCCTTCAGACGAGTGTTTGTGTGAGTCCTTGTGCTCTGCAGTTAAGAGAGTTTGGTAAGAGAGACACAAGGATGTCAACTTTACCCATTTAATTTTTATGGAGACAATGTGAATGCGACGTCCCAGGAGGTACAATTAGCAAGAATGCTTAGCAACAGAATGTCACTGATGAGGGAGTCAAGGAACATAGGAAGATAAAGTGGAGCGATGATGAGACCATGACAGCTGGGTATAAGGTCTTATTTAAAAATATGTGTAGGAGTTTATTTGGTTACACTGTAGCCTACTTTGAAGGAAAATTCTTAAAAAGCAGTACGTTTTCTTGTACTCCATCAACTTTTAACCAATAAAACCATTAAAAATTGGTTTTCTGTAGTGTGTTTTGGGACATATTCCATTAGGATTTAGTGGTTTTAACAAGCCACAAATAGAAGGCAACTAATTACCAGTAGAAACCCACAGGGTCCATTACAGTTTCCATTAAAACCAATTATAAGTCCCATTATAACCAGTAAAACCATTACACATTTTGTGATGGTGTCTATTGTTTGTTTGTTTGTTTGTTTTTTAGCAGGAAAGGCTTAGGACTTAGGGTTAACTTTATATTGTGTCCCCTTATTTAGCTTGTACCATACACTTTATTAAGTATTCAAATATAAATATATATATTTTTTTTAGTATAAAAACAAAAGATGTGTGGGTCAGGTTTTGCCGATATTGTGGGGAACAGCCAAGAAAATGCTTAATAAACACTAAACAAATTCTAAAAATTAAAGATTTGCGTGAGGGCATGGAAAGGTTATAGAAACTATCATTAGTTTATAAAAACAACACAAGTAAATGCAAAATCTCCAACGTGCATTGTAGCAATAGCCAAAATACATTGTGCTGGTAAACTTGTGCCAACTTATGCCAAAAATCATTAAGTAAAGATCATGTTCCATGAAGATATTTTGTAAATTTCCTACCATAAATATAGCCTATATCAAAACTTAATGTTTGATTAGTAATATGCATTTCTAAGAACTTAATTTGGACAATTCTAAAGGCGATTTTCTTAGATTTTTTTTATTATTATTATTATTTTTTTTTTATTTTTTTTTGCACCCTCAGATTTTCATACAGTTGTATCTCGGGCAAGTATGGTCCTACTATCCTAACAAATCGTACATAAATGGAAAGCTTATTTATTCATTTATTTATTGTATAGATCTCAATTTGAAAAAAATTGCCCATTATGACTGGTTTTGTGGTCCAGGGTCACAAATAAGTAACGTAAATCATGTACTGTCAATAAATTATTGATGTATACGGTTTCAGGTGTAAGTAAGGGACACATTTAACTTCATTACAGCTCTAACCGTGTAAATGTCCTGAAGCTATTGAGTAAGTTAGGTGCGCTATCTGCTGGTCAGTTCGAGCAGCTTTTGTTTGTTTCGCGCTCTTCAACAGTTCACAAACTGACGGACGGACGGAACGGTTTCCGCTTCCCTCCTCTTATAATAACGTACGTGGTATTTACTTAACAAAACTAAACCTCCTGCCTTCATGTTGTTGACTGTTTTCTCACTTTTAGCCAATTTCTCAAGCCCACCTTCTGTCGCACGGATGAGGGATTCAGCAGCGCCGTCCTGGATCGAGCGAACCTCGGGCCGCAGCTTCTCCCAGCGGAGCCGCGGTGGTGTGTTTGTTTTACGGGTGTGTAAATTAGCCGTAATTCGTTTGCTCAGTAATGACGTGGGAGAGAGCTAATTGGGGCAGTGTTGATGGGTGCGTAAATGAGTCTCTAGTGTGATATGCTAATGAGACCCTGATTCTCTAACTCTCCCTGATCAGCTAGCAGACATAGGGGATGAATGATATAATTTTGTTCACAAACATGATATAAACAAACGTCGATGGCGGCTTTCACTTTGAGTTTACCATGAAAACAACACCATTTTTATTTTTCATGTGCTTTTATTTCAAGCGATTGAACTTGACATACCGCCAGAGAAGAAAAAAGCTACTTTATTGCACTATATTAGCCCAATTACACTAACACAAAACAGTACTAGTATTACCATAGTTGTTTAATGCTTTTTTTAAGTACCACGTAAATAACATGGTAAATGAGCAAGGGATATCACCGAGTACAATGGTATAAGCTGGTAGCACCACAGTACTTTCTGTAAGAGCCAAATGTAAAAATGCAATTTCATTCTAAATCAATCTAATTTTATTGCTTTTCTGACACTCTCACGTTGCCGTATTTAGAGTATCTTCATGGCCGTGTTCACTTCTTCTCTGCCTCCTTTTCTGTTATGACTGAAAAGAAAACAATATTACATTAGAAAATAATACAGAGGGCTGAGGGTTTAGCTACAAACTTAAGCCAGTCATTTTATAGGCATCACAACATTAAATTATATAGTATGATAGATTTGGGCTTTGCTAAAGATTATATTTAACAGTTTAATTTTAAATTGTTGGCGTAAATTGTTTAATGAGTAACATTAAGTTAGGCAAATGTAATTTAAATATAGAAAATTGGAAATGAGCATGCATAATTAAATATACAACATCAACAGGTACAGATATGGGCCATTTGACAGAATTGGTTCAAAGTCAGAGTAAAGGTGTCTTTTTCCACTAATTTTGTATATATGCAAATTGTATAATATTTAAGGTACATGTTTTTAGTAATTGTGCAGTTAATTCTCATATTGTATTTTCAGAAAGCTTTGGAATATTTGTCCTCTCCCCAAATTTGTCACTACCAAAACAGTAATATGTAATTTAATAAGGGTGGGTTACATTGACCTATTAAGATTTAATTTACATCTTCCTTGTAAAAATGTTTTTTCTATTTTATTAAAAAGTCAATAACAATTACAATTGTAACAATATTTCAAGTGTGATTTGAGATTTGTATTTTGAATTAATTTTTCTTTGTAAAAGGCAAAAAGTTTTTTTTAAAACAACAATGGAATAAAATGCATAATTATTACAATATCATTTTCATAAGTTGAAATGTATGGGGTTAGATTTTGGGATAACCACCTCCCAATTGCAAGTGCCCACTAAATGATGATTTTATATAAGCTTACAGATATTTTAAATATTATTGTGGGTTTCAATAGATAATAAAAGGATCATAGTAAACATCTAAGGTTTGATTACTTAAATGATTTTTAAATGTGTTTTTTGGTTGTGGGACAACAGTTTGGACCAATTCTGTAGAATAGCCCATATATCGTGCATCCCTAAACATTATGTAATACGCAGACTGGAGATGATGGAGATTGGCCGTACCTCGAACCTCCAGCTTGCACTCCACTTCATCCTCTCCCAGGTCATTGATGGCTTTGCATGTGTACTTCCCTCCATCAAACAAGCTGGGCTTGCGGATGTTTAAAGTCAGCACACCCTGGTTATTCTGCATGAGATATTTTGGATCCTCTCCAATAATCATCTTATTCTTCATCCATATAATCTTTGGCTGGGAGGAGAACAAAAGAGAATGAGAAGGAGAGTGCATTGTTGCTTAATGGGCTTATAAACGACTGCATGGGCGAATGGGTTTATATAGTCAGACACTATCCTAACACTTACTTTCGGGTGCCCACGGACAGCACAGCTGATGGCAGCTCTGTATCCTGCGATAACGGATCTGTCCACGAGAGGTGTGATGAACTTAGGAGAGCTGCACATATCCTTTTCCTTGTAGGGTTGCACTTTTTGTTTAAGACCTAAGAGAAATAAGGATTACACATTAGAAGTGTCGCTTCAGCAGAGACACTTGTGCAATAGTCATCATGTAAAACAACATTCAGTGTTTCGAGATTAATTTTTAAACCACCAGTCTGCAGGTACCTGTTTTGGCAATGACAGCTGTGTTTTTGCTGAGGCCAGCATCATCACTCATGCCACAGATGTTCTCGCTGAACACGCGGAAGGTGTACTCGTTCCCCATCACCAGATCAGACACGGTACAACTAGGTCTGCGATTGTGTTCAAGAACCGTGAACCACTCCTAACAGGTGAATGAGCAAAGGACAGATTTGTAGTTAAACAGCTATACAAATAAAGAACATCTGCTGTTTTTGGCCTTGTACATAAATGCAAACGTAGATACAAACCACTCTCTATTCACTTTTGGATATGATATCCCCTAAAGTTGATGTGCAAGGTTTCCCATGCTACTATTAATGGGGATATTAAATGTAAAATTCACTTTCACATGGTGTTTGCATATAAATATGTCTTAGTGTGTGGACACAACCACCCTACAATGATAAAAATTTATTCACTTCTTTTTTTAATCGCCAAAAAACCTAAACAGTCTGGATTATCAAGTTGTTTTGATCTTCTGAGCATTATTATGTCATACAGTTCAGGCCCCGCCCACAACTGCTGACAGACTGTCCCATATTAGCATATTTCCACTGTCTGCCATTTGTACGCTGTCCGCCATTTTCTCGACACTTGAGCAGCTGTAGTGATGTCTCGTAAGCAATGCAGGTGTTTTGTAGTTGGATGTAAAAGTAAAAATAAGAGTCTTAATTTTCCCCCAACATCAGAGTCACTGAGGATGCAGTGGATTTGTTATGTTTTTGATAGTAACGTGCCACCGAATACACAAAAAAACGGAAGAGAGGGGAGTGAGCAGTAGCTCGTTATCATTTAAAGAGACATGCACCGAAACGGCTCGCCGTGAACAGAGCTGTTTTTGACAAGGTAAAAAGGGTGTTGTTTTACACGACCATTGAGGAATTGTAACAAAGTATGTTGTAGACGTGTAGAAGACTAGATAGAATCATACCAGCTTGTGGAATATGGGCATCTGATGTCCTCTTTAAAAATACTTAAAGGAAACTAATTTTGCCCCTTTTTACAAGATATATAAATATAGATCTCAGGTGTCCCCAGAATGTGTCTGTGAAGTTTCAGCTCAAAATACACCACAATTAATTCATTATATCATTGGGTGAAAATTTGCAAGCAGAAACATGCTGTTTTCGTGCATGCCTCTTTAAATGCAAATGAGCTGCTGCGCCCCACCCCCTTTTCCAGAATAGGGCTGTGCCTTTACAGCTCAAATGTTAGATATGTTCGATACTAAAAAACATCTGTTTGGTCTCGATTATCATGTTATTTTGCTGAAATCATGAGTTTTAAACCATATTAGTTTAAAATTCTGATATACGGTTTTCTAAACGCATACATCCGAAGCACGCGCACGGAAAGCGACTGTCACACGGCATGTGAGTACTAAACTAAGTTCTCTTTCATGTGTTATAAACTGTCAAATACACACAGTTACAAAAAGAGTTGGTATATTTTTTTGAGAATAAGAACACAAATGATGCTTTGTCAATAAATGTAATATTTATATATGATATTTTATTTTTCAAAATGGGGGGTATTAATTATTTATCCATGATGTAGCCTACAGTACATATAACCATTCAGGTGTGTTTATTTATTGATTTAAAGCATATAAAAACAAGAAATATTTGGTGTGGGTTAGCTCTTCCAAACCAGACTACAAGTTCAGTAAACAATTCTTCATGGTGCTCGCTTTATGTAGAAGGAGCAGAAAACGATCCTCTCAAAAAGGCTGACAACACACAAACCTCTATAACAGGGGTCTCCAAACTCGGTCCTAGAAGGCCGGTGTCCTGCACAGTTTAGCTCCAACCCTAATTAAACACATGTGATCCAGCTAATCATTACTACGCATGCTAGAACAAGTTGGAGCAAAACGCTGCAGGACACCAGCCTGGCATTGCATGTCATAGCATTAAGATTTAGGGGTCTAACCTGCTAATTTAAAAAGAGTGTTCACTTAAAGGAGAACTCCGGTGTGATATTGACCTAAAGTGTATTGAATCATGATACCGAGTGTGAACGTACCTTGCATATTTCATCTCGGTTTGTGTCCAGCTGTCCGAAATCTGGGGTCAGTTAGCCGATGCTCACAACAGGTTGTCAATGAAAGTCAATCGGGCATCGAAGGAGCCATGTAAATAAATCACTGTTTTACGCCATTTACGAGGCACAAAGTAGCTCCACACTTCATCGGTAGACTTCCTAGGGCCCTGACATTTAAAACGAGACATTGAGAACTCAGAAAAAGCACCGGTAGTTTATTTACAAGAAGATTTATACAGACATCTTCCACCAGGAACAGAGCAGTCGCCGCCATCTTAAATGTAGTCACGATAAATCGAGTGTGGAGCACCAATGAATTTATCAGGTTATCAACGTATCAGGTTGTAGTTTCCTTCGTGCTCGACACTCGACTTATCGTGACTACATTTAAGATGGCGGCGACTGCTCTGTTCCTGGTGGAAGATGTCTGTATAAATCTTCTTGTTCTTCTTTTCTGAGTTCTCAATGTCTCGTTTTAAATGTCAGGGCCCTAGGAAGTCTACCGATGAAGTGTGGAGCTACTTTGTGCCTCGTGAATGGCGTAAAACAGTGATTTATTTACATGGCTCCTTCGATGCCCGATTGACTTTCATTGACAACCTGTTGTGAGCATCGGCTAACTGACCCCAGATTTCGGACAGCTGGACACAAACCGAGATGAAATATGCAAGGTACGTTCACACTCCGTATCATGATTCAATACACTTTAGGTCAATATCACACCGGAGTTCTCCTTTAATGTTGCCCAATATGGTAGGTACTGTAGCTGGTTTACCTTGGTTTTCAAGTCGGCCTTTTGGATGGTGTAGCCAGTGATCTCACAGTTGCCATTATCTTTTGGAGGCTTCCACTCCAAAGCAGCATTGAAGCCCCAAACATCAGTCACAGTGACGGCAATTGGTGGCCCAGGCTTGTCTGTGAGAACGGGAAAGAAAGGGAAAGAAATAAAGCACTATTACTGTAGAGCTTGACACCAATACACCGTCCTAATTTTAACCATGAGACTAATTAATGTGCGCTCAATGGAGAAGAAGCTACAAGTGAGTGAGCAGAGGAATGATAAAAATGAAAGAGGGAGAAGAGAAAAAGAGGGTTAGCACATGAGCGTGAGGTAAGGATAGTGAGATCAAGCTAAAAAAAAGAAAAAAGATTGAAAGCGAGAGAGTTGGAGTTTGCGGCTGGGAGCGGTTGGCATTAATCCTGGGCAGGCTGCTGGGATGCTGGCAGCAAACTGTGACTAAATGGCTGTCTGGCTCATCTGAAGGGTTTTTGCACTCTCATTAGCTTACCTCCCAGCGGGAACACAGAGTGAGTGTCCCCTAATCCTATCCTAATCCCGTTCAACACCAGGAATAATCCAAACAACACCCCGCAGAATAATCCCTGCAACCGAACTGACCTATGACATCCTCGATTTTTGGTGAAAGTGTTGAGTGTTTAATATGAAACCTTTCCGACAGTTTAGGAGTTGGAAATTCAGCGTCACTTTTCAAAGTGATCCTTAAACACTTTTTTCACGGGTTAACCAAATTAACCTGACTCACACTTCACTTCGCAGGGAAATGAACCTTTTGAACTGTGCAGTTTAATCCCTTCATTTTATGTCATCGCTGTATTTGTGGCTCTAGTGATGTCTATAATGTCGATGTGAGTGATCTCCACCAATGAATATGCATCATCTTTACCACCCTTAATTGTATGGGTCAAAATTATAGATTTTACTTTTATGCCAAAAATCATTAGGATATTAAGTAAAGATCAAATTCCATGAACTTTCCAACCATAAATATATCAAAACTTAATTTTTATTAGAAATATGCATTGCTAAGAACTTCATTTTCTTAATATTTAGATTTTTTTGCACCCTCAGATTCCAGATTTTCAAATTGTTGTATCTCGGGACAAATATTGTTCTATCCTAACAAACCATGCATCAATGGAAAGAGCTTATTTATTAAGTTTTCAGATGATGCATTATTCTTAATTTAAAGTTAGCAAGGATAAACTCTCTGCATCTTTAAATTCACCTTTACATTACCATTAAACCCTCGCCAGTACATCCACACACATTGTGACGGATGTCTTCAGTCATCGCATCACATCTAATGCTGCCCTCTGAGCATCCTGCCACGAGCGTTGCATTTTTATGATGGCATGTCAAAACATTTCATAAAGACACAGCCTTGTGGGCAATGCTCCTACATGTCAATACTTTGGGGGGGCTCGAGGTCTTATCCCGATCTAATTCCACTTTTTCATTAAAAAAAAAAAAAAATGTACACTAACCTACAATTTGGATCTCAAGATTGACTTTGTCCTCCATGTTTTCAATCTGCACGGAAAGGGTGTACAGTCCAGAGTGATCTCTGGCCGTCTGCCTGATGAACAGGATAGTGTCCACTTCACTGGTGCGGATATTCACCATCCCGGTGTCTAGAGGTGCGCCATCCTTGAGCCAGGTCACCACCGGGCGCGGTTTGCCCTGATAGCAGTTGACATGGTGTAAGTCGATAATTTGAACTGCTGCAAAGACCGGCGACTCAACAGAAAAGTAGCACTACAAAAGTACAGAGCAGAAGAATGTACGTGCATTACTGACCTGGAAGGGAATGACAAGGTTGACCTTCTCACCCACTCTTTTGATGTACTTAGTCCGAAGCTGCCGCGGGAGGCGGATTTTAGGACGCTCTGAGAGAGGAAAAAGACAGAAGAAAACGTGCTGAAAATGACAACAGACAGTGGGGTGTTTAGATACTTCATGTTCAATGTGTCATAGACAAGTGTGTGGCATCAAATTAACAATTTATTCACCCCTATGTCATCCAAAATGTTCATGTCTTTCTTTTTTCAGTTGAAAAGAATTTAGGGTTTTTGAGTAAAACATTCAAAGATTTTTCTCTATATAGTATCAATTGGTTGAAGTCCAAATTGCAGCTTCAAAAGGCTCTACATGAACCCAGATGAGGAACAAGGGTCTTATCTAGTGAAACAATCACTCATGTAAAAAAAAAAAAAAATCACAAATGCTCAACTTCATGCATTGTGTAATCACGTTGGAACGGTCGCATGCAACGTAGGCGGAAGTACAGACAGTGCTTACAAAGCGAACATGCAAAGAAAGTCATAGGCTCTTAACAAAAAATGTTGGTTCCCATTAAAGTCCACTACTGTATATGGAGGAAAATTCTAGAAAGTTTTCCTCAAAAATCTTCATTTCTGTTCGACTAAAGAAAGACATTAACATCTTGGATGACAAGGGAGTGAGGAAATTATCAGAACATTTTAATTCAGGAGTGAACTAATCCTTTAAAAGGATAGAAGATATGTGAAGATATATAAAGAAGATATGTGAAAGAATGTCCACAAAATGAAAGTTAGTGAATTCCAATGTTGTTTTATTGTTTTCAGCAATATTTAGGCCTATTTTCTCATTTTTTTTGGAAGACAGAGACTGTGTATTTTAAAAGCGTATATGTGATCCTGGACCACAAAACCAGTCAGGGACCAATTTTTTTTTTTAATTGAGATTTATACATCATCTGAAAGCTGAATAAATAAGCTTTCTATTGATGTATGGTTTGTTATGATAGGAAAATATTTGAACTATTGAAAAATCTAGAATCTGAGGGTGCAAAAAAAATCTAAATACTGAGAAAATTGGTTTGAAGTTGTCCAAATGAAGTTCTTAATAATGCATATTACTATAAAAGATATATTTACGGTAGAACATTTACAAAATATCTTCATGGAACATGATCTTTATTTAATATCCTAATGATTTTTGGCATAAAAGAAAAATCAATCATTTTGACCCATACTATATATTTTTTAGGCTACTGCTACAAATATACCTGTGCTTCTTCTGGTTTTGTGGTCTAGGGTCACATATTAGCTAAAGATTCTTTTGCCAGTTTTCAGGAGTTTGAAATGGACTAAACTCCACAAACTCCTATTTTGACTCTTGAGAATGTCTTGTATGTTGTTTGTGTGCAAGTATGCATGTGCGTGAGTCTTACCGACAATCTCCCGAATGGTGACAGCTTGCGCCAACTCAGCCGGAGGGCTACGACCAGCGATGTTCACAGCTGTCACCCTGAACAGCATCTTCTCTCCAACGGGCAGCCCTCTGACCCTGTAACTATTCTTCTCAACAGGGGTCTCGTTGGCCTGCACCCACTCAGTGGCTGCGAGTTTCACCAGGAGCAAAGCAAGGGGCAAACCAGCAAGATATGTAAACATGTCAAAAATGATCAAAAACGATTACCTCAGTTCTGAAACCAAGACGGCACTATGTCAGCTCCACAGTAAAGTGCCTCACCTCCCTCAACGCAATATTCAATGAAGTATCCATCAATGCCACCAGCTCCAATTCTCTCTGGGGGAAGCCATTTCAGAGCGCAGGTACCATCTGTAATGTCTTCCACCATTAGGCGTGTTGGTTCACTAGTTGGTGCTATGAAGGAGCAGGAAAACCAAGAGAAGGAATTGAAATATATGAACTTAATTGAAAAAGTTGAGTTGTAGCAGACAATCTGATGAGGCACTTACCAATGGGCATGAAGGGTTTGGAGTTGGCGCTGGGCTGGGAGATGCCAATACCGTTAACAGCAAACACCCTCATCTCATATAACACACCCTCAATCATCTTCTTAGCCTCGTATGTTGTGGACTCATAAATGTCAAAGTTTAGCTTTGTCCATCTGGAAGAGCCCTTCTTCTTTCTCTCCATTAGGTAACCTTAAGAGTGCACAAAAGTCTAAGGTATGGTATGTTTCAAAAAAGCAAGACTGACAAAATATTACAAGGATGTATTATTGGATGTCAAGGATGGTGAGGATCTGTTTTACCTTTCACTGGAACTCCACCATCAAATTTAGGTGGATCCCACTGGATAGCAGCATTGTCCTCACCCACTCCAGTGCATTTCACATTCTCAGGTGGGTCAGGCACATCTAAACACAGTGATGAAGAGTTGTAATGAAGAGATCTGACAAAGCAACTAATGAGCACAAAAAGAGAGGGTTGCGGATGGTTAACATGCATGAACTCACCAACAATCTTAACCATGACATCAGCCTTGTCCTCTCCTGCTGGGTTGATTACAGTGATATGATAGAGGCCCTCGTCGGATCTCTCTGCCCCTTCAATAACAAAGCAGCTCAGGTTCTTCCTGGCCTCCACTCTTACACGCCCTTCAGCTTCAGAGATCTCCTGCATCACAGAAACACTGTGTTTTCAAGCAAGCTGATATACTGGAGATGTTTCATTTCAAAGTTGATTTTTACATATCCTATGTGATGTAGGAATATCATTTGTGACCCTGGGCCACAAAACCAGTCATAAGGGTCAATAACTTGAAATTGAGATTTATAGGACAATATTTGGCCGAGATACAACTATCAACTGATACAACTGAAAATCGGAATCTGAGGGTGCAAAAAAAAATCAAAATATTGAGAAAATTGCCTTAAAAGCTGTCTTAATTAAGTTAGCAATGCATCTTACAAATATAAAATTAGAGAAGTTCACTTCTAGAAAAAAAAATTACAGATAATTTACTCACCCCCTTGTCATCCAATATGTTCATGCCTTTTTTTTCTTCAATCGTAAAGAAATTATGTTTTTTGAGGAAAACATTTCAGGATTTCTCTCCATATAGTTCACTTCTATGGTGTCCGCAAGTTTGATTTTCCAAAATGCAGCCTCAAAGGGCTCTAAACGATCTCAGCAAAGGAAGAAGTTTTTTTTTTTTTTTTTTAGCGAAACGATTGGTTAATTTCTAAAAAAAGAAAAAGAAAAAAAAAGTACACTTCATATACTTTTAAAACTCAAGCTCTGAGTGAACTCTGTGTATTCCAGTTCATGACAGTTAGGGTATGTTGAAAAACTCCCATCTCATTTTCTCCTCCAACTTGAAAATCATCCTACATCACTGTTTTACCATTTTTTTGTAAGGGATGTTTGACCCTCTTTGTGCGTTCACTTTGTAAACACTGGGTCGGTACTTCTGCAGCGATGTATTACTATTTTGAAGTTGGAGGAGAAAATGAGATGGAAGTTTTTCGACATTCCCTAACTGTATTGACCCGGAATGCACAGAGTTCACACAGAGTTAGGCAAGACAAGCATTTGAGGTTAAAAAGTATATAAATTGTACAAATCGTTTCGCTAGATAAGACCCTTCTTTCTCGACTGGGATCATTTAGAGCCTGTTTGAAGCTGAATTTAAACTGCATTTTGGAGGTTTAAACTCGTGGGCACCATTTAAGTGAAAATGTTTATCCAAAAAACTTCTTTATTATTATTTTACTTCTTAAAATTTCTTTACGACTGAAGAAAGAAAGACAAACATCTTAGACGACAAGGGGGTAAGTGCATTTTCTGAAAATGTTTGTTCTGGAAGTGAACTTTTTTAAGTTTTGATACATTGATATTAGGAAATTTACATAATATCTTCATAAAACATGATAGTTACTTAATACCCTAATGATTTTTGGCATAAAAGAAAAATTTATAATTTTGACCCATACAATGTATTTTTGGCTATTTCTACAAACATACTCAAGCTACATAAGACTGGTTTTGTAGTCCAGGGTTACATTTCTGATAAACTATAGGAAAGACCAGCAAAATATGAGAGAATGGGGTCACCAGCATGTTCTTTCTGGGTAAGCTGGTTGACTCTTGATGGTTAAAGTAGGGTGGCGGAGACACAATTCGAAATACAACATATGCTGGTGGCCAGCACCGCTAGGGCTTTTCAGCAGGGTTTTCTCACTGAATCTGATATGAAAACAAGCCCATGTGTGTTGTTGGCTTCACATAAGATGAGAGTATGTGACAATTTGCCAGCAAGCTCTCACCGTATCTCCTTTTCTCCAGCACACAGTGGGAGGGGGCTCTCCTGTAATGTCAACATCAAACCGGAGCTTGTTTCCTGCAACAACGATAATGGTGTTTTTGTTGACATAGTTGCCAGTGGTGTCCAGGTGGATTTTGGGTGGTTCTGGATGATAAAAGAAAGAATTGTGGCATTAAAAAACTGTCAAACAAAAATATATTGTTGGATGCGGGTAAGACATTTACCTTGACGAGGAACGTAATCGATCTTGATCTCTGTGGATACAAAAAAATAGAGCTAGGTGAGTGCAGAAATTAAAAATTTGATTTAAAAATCTCTGATTCTCTCTCTTACCCAAGAAGTTGAGTTTGGCAGAAAGAGAAAGAGCATAACCGTCTGGTACAAAGGTGTAATCTCCCGCATCTTCAGGCTTCACATCATCTATCACCAGCTTGTGGGTCCTGAGATACCAGGATGAAAATGTTACAACAGCATAAGAAGTGCATGCCACATTATTTTTACCCAAAAAGCAATGAATACACTACTGAAAGAACAGAATTCTTTCAGTAGGAAAGAGCATAATGGATATTTCGATGACTAGTCGGTTTTAGCGTCCTGGCATAATATTGGTGAGGTCAAGGACGAGGAGAGCCTGCTTATGCATGAATCGATAAGGGTGGCAGTAAGTGGACCGATATACCTGCCGATGTGTGTCATTTTGATGCGGTCGCTGGGAATGACCTCCACCCCATCCTTAAACCACTTGCCAGTCACTTTCTCATCTGACACTTCACACTTGAAGACAGCCTGTTCTGCTGACTTCACTGTCAGATCAGCTATACTCTGCAAAACCTCCAGTTCCTTCTCTATAATAGAGAAAAAAGAAGAGAAAGAAGGACAATGACACTATTAATACTAAAAATAAATACAGAAACATTACTGAAATATCAGCCAAATGGTGGAAGGACTAAGAAGGCAGAATTGTCATTTTACTCAATCAAAAGAAAGTACCTTCCACTTCCAGCTCTCCCTTGGACTCCCCCCCGCTAGTGTACACATAGTATGTTCCAATGTCCTCTGTGGTTGCCTCATTGATGATGAGCCAGTGCTTTGTCCCATCTTTCTTAAAGCGATACTTTCCATCTCGGCTCAGTTCCACGCCATCCTTCATCCTGAGAGAGATGAAGAGAGACAGAGCCGGTGCAAGACAGAGAGGGACAAAGATGGAAAAAATGTTCATAAGAAAGCAAGGAAGGCAATCTATGCCAAGATAACTGAAGATAAAATAAGAAAGAGTGGGATGTGTACAAAGAAAACACGGATGGGGAAAAAAACAAGTTGGAAAGATGTAGAGCAAGAGAAAAGATTGATGGTCCCGGCCTTTAATATAGCAGAAAACAATCCTGAAATATACTTCTGATACTCATATTTGACCCTGGACCACAAAACTAGCCATAAGGGTCAGTTTTTTTTAAACTGAGATGTTTGCATCATCCGAAAGCTGAATAAATAAGCTTTCCATTGATGTATGGTTTGTTTGAGATCTGGAATTTGAGGGTGCAAAAAATCTAAATATTGAGAAAATCGCCTTTAAAGTTTTCCAAATGAAGTTCTTAGCAATGCATATTACTAATCAAAAATTAAGTTTTGATATATTCACAGTAGGAAATTTATTAAATATCTTCATGGAACAAGATTTTTAATTAATATCCTAATGATTTTTGACATTAAAAAAAAATCGATAATTTTGACCAATACAATGTATTTTTGGCTATTGCTACAAATATACCCATGCTACTTAAGACTAGGGTCACATATTGTATTGAGAAGATTGATTCTACTAGAGCTTTTATAATTTATTTAGCATGTAAATCAATGTGTATCTTAAACTTCAAAAGTGGGGAAAAAAAAGAACATTGTGAAGCATATACGACCGAAAACTTCCATCTGCTTGTCTCAACTTGAGCATAAATGCAGAAAAGCACAAGCAGTCACAGTGCTCAGCCACATTACTCATTTAAACAGAGAGAGGTAATGACAGAGAAAAATGCATAATCTAAAACTAAATGTGGCATTTATTATAGGCTAATAGGTTTTTGTGTTTTTTGACATAACCACAGTAGTTGCTAAATGAGTCATTGTATTCTATAATTGTTGGTAATAAATGGAAAACAAAAAAGCAGTGGGATAATTTGCTGTTTAGCCTATATAACGTTAATAATGGCTTGTTAATGGTAAATGATAATAATTAGCAGTGTTAACCTTGATAGTACTGAAATTTAGTCAGCTAGAGATGTATTGAGCATTTTTATTTGTACAGCTGGTAAATTTATTTGAAGGCTTGTTGACGGAACTAAATAAACTGGTGAACAATTGACCCTTCGCAAAGAGAAAAATACATCACGAACAAAGAGGAAACTAACAACAAGCCGTCAGACAAGACAGAGCAGGTTACTTTTGGTATGAAAGTCTCAGCATTCAAATTTGGTAATTTTTTAAGAAATTTAAACAATAAATAACATTTTGTGGCTCTTCAATGTGTTGTGACAGATCACCGTAGCACATCAGTTCAAGTGGGACATGAACCAATTATCTCTTCCTCTTCACTAGTTATAGCACGAAATAAACATGAATGAACATTAGAAGGTAAACCATGGAAAAACGTAAATACACACCATTTTACAAATTTAAGTCCACCAAAGTTAATCTACGCTCCTGTCTGTTTTGTTTATTGGACAAAATGGCTGATTCTGCGTTATTATTCGTCCAACTGACCAGGTAAGTGTTGCTAGTATGGTCCAGTATCTCACCATTTCACATTGGCTCCCTCATCAGACACTTCAACCTCAAACTCCACCTTCTCCCCGACCACCACATGGACATCATCCAACATCTTAGTGATGGTGACAGGTGGTTCTGTTCGTATAAACACACCAATAACTGGTAAATATATTCAAACACTGTAAAACAAACAACATTTTCATCAATGCACAGAGGAACTTCTGGGGCTGATGGCAGCTACAATGCCACATATCCATGAAGAAATAAGACAAAAATGATACAAGAACAACAACAAGACAGAGAAAAAGACAGAAGCAGATACTTGCCCTGGTGAAAAAAACAGCTAAACCAGCCTAGGCTGGTTGGCTGGTTTTAGCTGGTCCACCAGCCTGGTTTTAGCTGGTCATAGCTGGAAGGCAGGCTGGTTTTAGAGGGGTTTTGGCCACTTTTCCAGCCTGGCCAGGCTGGTCAGGCTGGTCTTAGCTGGCCAGGCTGGGAAACCACCAGCTAAAACCAGCCTGACCAGCTTGGCCAGGCTGGGAGACCAGCTAAAACCAGCTACTTCCATCTTAAACAAGCTAAGACCAGTCAACCAGCCTAGGCTGGTATTAGCTGGTTTTTTCAGCAGGGTGGATGGCTCAAGTAAAAACAGACAGCATAGACAGAGCTTTAAAGGGTTAGTTCACCCAAAAATGAAAATGCTGTCATTAATTACTTACCCTCATGTCATTCCAAACCTGTAGGACCTTAATTTATCTTCGGAACACAAATAAAAAATATTTTTAATGAAATTCAAAAGCTTTCTGACCCTGCATAGACAGCAATACAACTACCACGTTTAAGGCCCATAAAGGTACTTTCTTGAACACACACCAAAGACAAACTGGAAGAAAAGAAATTGTTGAATAAAGTCGCTTTTTTGTTTTCTTTTTGCACAAAAAGTATTCTCGCAGGTTCGTAACATTATGGTTACAACACTGATGTCACATGGACTATTTTATCGATGTCCACCTTTCTGAGCCTTGAACATGGTACTTGCGTTGCTGTCTATGCAGGGTCAGAAAGCTCTGGGATTTCATCAAAAATGTATGAAATATTTGTGTTCTGAAGATGAACAAAGGTCTTACGGGTTTGGAACAACATCTGGGTGATAAATTAATAACAGAATTTTCATTTTTGGGTGAACTATCCCTTTATAATAATCAATAGAAGAGATGGCTACCACTCAGACAGGACAGGACAGCAACAGAACAAATGAAACAGATCAATTTACAAAAAAGGGTGTGTGCTAATGATGCCGGTGATGATGATGAAGATGGTAATGACAGTGTACCTTGGACAAAGACCTCAGTGAAACTCTTCTCCTCTCCAACCACACATTCATACGCGGCATCATCAGCAAGGGTGCACTTGTTAATAGTGAGCTTACGGATACCACCCACACTCTCAAAGATATATCTAACAGAAAGAGAGAAATTCAGCACAGACCTCATGTAAGGCATCAAGCATCAACCATCAATAGCGGCCATCAAAGATGACCAGTGCACCTTTTGGTCTCTCAAAGTGCTTTTTATTCCAATACTTCTTAACACAATCACAAAGGCTCATACTTGGCTGAAGGTTTGATCTCCTGTCCATTTTTCAGCCATTTGACTTGAGCGTTGGGGTCAGCCAGCTCCACACTAAGCTGTATTTTCTTTCCTTTCTCCACAGAGTAAGCAGGATCCAGCTTCCTTAGAAAAGCTTAAAACAGAAAGAGCACTAACATATTCACTCCATTACAATATTCACCTGCCAAATTACATATTAACAAAATTACATATGTGACCCTGGACCACAAAACCAGTCTTAAGTAGCACGGGTATATTTGTAGCAATAGCCAAAAAGACGTTGTATGGGTTAAAATAATCAATGTTTCTTTTATGCCAAAATTCATTAGGATATTGAGCAAAGATCATGTTCCATGAAGGTTTTGTAAATGTCCTGCCATACATATATCAAAACTTAATTTCTGAATAGTAATATGCGTTGCTAAGAACTTCATTTGGACAACTTCAATATTTTTTTCAATACTTTTTGCACCCTCAGATTCCAGAATTTCAAATAGTTGTATCTCGGCCAAATATTGTCCTATCCTAACAAACCATACATCAGTCAAAAGCTTAATTATTCAGCTGACCCTTATGACTGGTTTTGTGAAGAACTGTGACTTAGTACATCCATCATGTGTCTCACCATCGCTCTTTTTAGGCTCCACCTTCTTCATCTTCTTAAGTCTTTTGAGCATGCCCCTGAGATCAGTGATGCCGTATTCAAAGGCAATCTTCTCGTAATCACACGGCTTGGCATTTTTCAGGATCTCCCACACATCCACGTCTATCTCAGGCTCCTCCTTCTGCTTCCTCTCTCTGAGGTACATGAGAACCAAAAATATGGGGAATCTTCATATTTGGCTGAGACTGGCTGTTTTTATGTTGAGTCCTAGTGATGTTGTGCTTCCGTCAAATTCTATTAATAAGTTTCTATGACCTACTCAAAACTGAGTTTGCAGATATAAATGAGGCTGCATGCATATTTTAGAAATCTGACTTACAGAAATTTCGTAATTTCGTAAATTTGATTTGTGCAGGATATAAATGACACCTGTTCATTAATTACAATGAGGCAGTGATTGCTATGTATGCAATTCGAGCTTCAGCTGTACATGAAGTAAAGTGAGAAGAAAAAACATGGAGGGTATAGAATATCTTCCAAACCTTTTTTTGAGTAAACCACTGAAGTCCAGATCACCTGCATCCTCTCCTGCATCTCCCCTACAGATAACAGAAGGCAATTGAACAAGAAAAAGAAAAACAATTAGGAGCACATCATGTTTATAATAAATACAGTTTACTGTATACTATAAACTCACAGAATAGACAAAAACTGTTATACAGTCTTAAAAAATAAAGTTTCTTGTCTTCTGTGGCTTCATAAAGAGCCTTTAACATCCATGGAACCCTTCCATTACACAAAATTTTCATTAAATTATTAAAAAAAGACATATATATCAAGGATACATGCAGCATCTAAACCGACATTTACTTTTTTGAATTTGGCAGACAGCTTTGTCTGAAATGACTAACATCGAATTAAGGATATACATTTTACTGATTCATGCATTCCCTGGGAGTCAAATCTATGACCTTGGGATTGCTAGCAACATGTTCTACTGTTTGAGGAGCTCGAAGAGCTGATCAAGGAGCCTGGCTCAGTCCTTGGGCTAAACATCGACCTCCCGGAGCTGGACCTGGAGCCAAACTCTCAGACATGAGGAAAAACTTCTCTCAATCAGTCCATGAGATTATTACTGCTCCGAAGAGCAGCTTCTGGCAACAGACAGCTCCCTCAATGATATGCAAGAGTATCATAATCATCTTGCATGTACTGTATGAGCATGAGGAGCATGAGCCGCTAAATCTACAGCAGCATCTAACAATAATGTCACACTGATTCACATTCCTCCAAACAAAGATGATAAACATCTTAGCAGTGTGTTAAAACAATGTGACATCAAGACATCTTACCAGTTACTAATGAGTAAGAGACACTGACACACAAACGAACTTACGATCGTTTGAACGCCTCCAAAATGTTTGTTTGCTGTGTCTCTTCAGCAGCTGAAGGGGAAGATGAAATACATGGTGATGATGATGATGAGAAACTGTGAGTGTTTGATTTGCTCCACAATCTGATTACTGTCAAAGCCAATAAATGTGTAGTGCTGATTTACTAAGTGCTGCGAAACTAACAGGAGTGGATCTAATCAGCTAAATACCTACTGAATAATGAATCAGCTCTAGACTTACAGTAAAGCGTGCACGCACACACACACACCAGGTGTGTGTTAACTGACTTTATTAATCTGAGATTATGTGCATTATAAATGTTTTAACTTTAATAACTAGCCAGATTCAGTTTGTAAATCTATTTGTATATGCATATCCTACCTTCGACAGAGATGTCAAATGTGCAGCTGTCACACTTGTCTTTGGAAGTGACCTCACAACGATAACCTCCTGCATCTCCATCCACAACCTTCACAATGGTCATCTCATAGGTGTAGATCTGGCATCAAAAAATATAAATGTTAACTCTGATCTGTAGTAAACAAATCTCCAGTAAAACACACAGTTCTTCACACACCTTGGTGTTTCTATCATAGGTTTCTTTGAACTGCAGGTGTTTTCCAGCCTTGCTGCCCAGATCCATCCATTTCCCCTTCAGCCACTTCATAGTTGGCTTCCTTAGCATTTGAGAGGAGTCCACCTTAGCCACAAATGTGACATTTTTCCCTGTTACAAATAAAATGACATGAATAAACATTGCTGAACTTTCCATATAGCATTATTTATGTGAATATATTAAACAATATGACACAAGCAAGAGTGCTATTGTTGTGAATGCTGGATATTTTTAGCACAGTTGTGTTTCTGATATTGGATGTATTCTTACATATAGTTCAATAAATAAGAACATTATAGCCACAATGTTGTCAGTTACCTTGTGCATTTCTGCCTAATTTCAATGGGAATTTTGCATAAGAATTGTACATCTCTGAACAACATACAATAGTTGCGCTTGGTTCCAGAATGAGCCTGATCTCATAATGAAAATGTACCTGTGGGAACGTTTTTGCAAGACACGTAATACATACCGCCATGTACATTTTGTGACATATTCGATGTGAAATGTCCACTGAGTGGTTAGTTTTGTAGTGTCACTGCAGTTCTGACTTGAAACATTCGTTGAGTGGCGCTAAAACTCTAATGCTCTGTGATGTTTTAAAACAATGTACCATCTGCACTACATCTAAACCTACCTGCCAGTATAAACAAAAAAACGAATGTGACATAAAAATGCTATCGCAAGCATCTTTTAGCTCTTTCATCGTGATTTTTTTTTACTTGATTTCATACCCAAGGATTACACACCGTAAATCCAATTCCGTACTGTATGAGCTAACAAGCAAGCTTGTTACATACGGAAAGAAAAACATCTGTAATCATAACTGTATACAAAAACAACTACAAATACTCTCTGTTTTATTTCTTTTGGAAACTGAATCATTATGTGATACGTGATAGGTCCGTGTACCTACGTATAATTGGTTTTCTCGTTTTTGTTTTCAAAACAAACAAACGAATAAATGATTGGTTTATGCAATATTTACATTTTCTCGGGAACACAAAAACGAATTTCATTCATATTTTCAATTTTGTTTTCATTACACGTCGTTCAAATGCAGATATTAAAAAGTCAACAAAACCAAATCGAAAAATTAAAGTTTTTTTGAACAAAGCGCGTTTTAGTACACCGGAAGCTCTCTGCTGCTTTACGCCTGAGACGGGCGTAATCATACGGAGCCCGCAGCGTCACCTGCAGGAGAAAAATAATCAATCCGTGGCGAAGGTTTTGCAAATTGTCCCCTGAGTTTATAAACTTAATTCTTAAACTGTTCCCTCGGTTTAATAAATCGTGCCCACGGAATAACAAACCGTACCCACGAATTTCCAATCTGTGCGCTCAGATTTTGTAAACCGTGCCTTCGGATTTTGAATCCCTACCCACAAATTCATAAACAGTGCGCACGCTTTCGCAATCAGTTCCCAAGGGTTTGGGATTTGCTTATTTAATAATAACATTAGCCTAACAGTGAAGCATGCATCTAACTCTGGGTGAAAAGCTTATAATAAAATCGCCAAAATTAGTCTACGTGTTCAGAATGAATAGTATAACACATTTCTAAAGCTGTAAAAGGTTATTTAAAAATAAAGCATTCATTATAATAAACAGTTTACTGTCTTAAGTGCACCCATTTATTTAGTCTATAATAATTATAATAATTACAAATCCAGGCCCTAGCCCTAGATGCTGGCCCGAGTTTATCAGAATTCAGTAATGGGCCCCAATCCGACCCAAACCCGACGTCTTTTTCCCCTCTTCTCACGAAACTGCGTATTGTTTCAGCTATTAAAATAGTCTAGTTTTGTATGTAACGCAAAGTGATTATATTTTGTTTCGTTTTTATTAAGTTAATTTAGAAAAAACGTTTGGAGCATTTTTTCGTTCGTTAAATATAAGTTTTTGATTTTTAAAGTAACGACCAAGCGGCAAGCGGCAGAGAATGAGTTGATCATATTGTGTTTGATCAATTTTGCCTTCTCAGATAATCACGACTTGCCTAAAATAAATATAGATCTAGGCCTAAAAGAGTTAAAGTATAAAACAATGTTAATTTCAACGTTAAAATAATATAAATGTGCGCTATTAGGCACAAATGCAATCGTTTGTACGGAGAGCCTCTTTGCAGGACATGGAGGCGCCAGCACAATCACTTGCATTTTTGCAGTGGAAACAATTTAAAATATTCCGTTATTTTTGCTCATAAAGGTATGAGTAATACATTATTCGAAACTGTAAAGGGTCTACTTTTATTTGTGTGCACTCACAATATCAACAAAACGTTGCAAACGGTGCTTGAAACGTTGAAAACAAACATGACCCCTCATGTCATCTCAATAGGAGTTATTCTCAGCAAAACTCAGCGAATACATAATTCACAGACAAGATACATGTATTTATAGAAAGCTTTAAATTATTACTTAACGAAATAGAACAAATCAAAAACAAAAACTATTTCATTATGTAGTCTGTAAAGATTAATTTCTCTCTAAAAGCGTCCAAAGAGGAAATGGCGATTGGCAACTTCATCCTTGCGACACTGACTCAGAAAACACAAGCGTTTTAGCCTTTATTTTACAATAATTACCAATAGGATAAAACACAGGCGGTGAATATAAACACTTTTATATTAGTTTATTGTTGAAATTAACATTGTTTTATACTTGAACCCTTTTAGGCCTATAGATTTTATTGTAGGCAAGTCGTGATGATTTGAGAAGGCAAAACTGATCAAACACAGGCTATGATCAACTCACTGTCTGTCGCTGTCTGCTTGGTTGTTACTTAAAAAAAAAAAACTTATATTGAACGAACAATAAAATGCTCTAAACATTTTTCTAAATTAATTTAATAAAAAAACTAAATGAAGCAACCACTTTCCTGAACTATTTTAATAGCTGAAACAGCATATAAGCTGTTTGCGTCACCGTAAATAATACTACTAATAATAATTATTATTATTTTAATTTATAGGCTAATAAATGAGTGCACTTAAGACAGTAAAATGTTTCTAATACAATAATTCATGAATGTTTTATTTTTAAATAACCTAGAAATGTGTTTGCAAACTATTCATTCTTATGACGACATATTTTGGTGATTGTATTATAAGCTTTTCACCCAGAGTTAGATGCATGATGTTAATGTTATTAATAAATATATATTATTACATTGCATTCAGTTTGAAAGCAAAATAATTAACATCACCGGTACAGTTTTGTATTGCTTTTTACCTTCTCCTCTCCAAACTCTATCGTTTTTCAGAAACGGTTTATAAACTCAGGGGACAATTTGCAAAACCTTCGCCACGGATTGATTATTTTTCTCCTGCAGGTGACGCTGTGGGCTCCGTATGTTTACGCCCGTCTCAAGTGAAAGTGGCAGCAGAGAGCTTCCGGTGTACTAAAACGCGCTTTGTTCAAAAAAACTTTAATTTTTCGATTTGGTTTTGTTGACTTTTTAATATCTGCATTTGAACGACGTGTAATGAAAACAAAATTGAAAATATGAATGAAATTCGTTTTTGTGTTCTCAAGAAAATGTAAATATTGCATAAACCAATCATTTATTCGTTTGTTTGTTTTAAAAACAAAATCGAGAAAAACAATTATACGTAGGTACACGGACCGTGATATGTACTTATTGGTACGTATTTTGCATCTTGCAAAAAAGTTCCCACAGGTACATTTTTGTCATGAGATCAGGTTTGAGTGTTTATGGTTAAACTTGCTTATTTTGTTCCGGAACAAATCAGTGTTGTGAACGAATTGGTTAAGTAAATGATTCAATGACTCAGTCATAAACACAGACACATTTTCAGATCGAATTGACTGAGAGAATGATTCAGTGACTCAATTAGAAAGACAGTCACCACATACTGACGTAATAATTTCAACTGCAGAAGTCACTAAAAAACCCAGGAATAATGCACAGACTGCACACACAAAAAAGGTTCTTTGGCGTCGTTAAGGTGCTATATAGCACCACTGCCATATAAAAACAACATTTTGTGTATTTCCTGAAGATAACATGATTCTTAATAGGGATGTAACAATATCACAATATAAAGTCCATGATACGATATGTATTGCGATATTTAAAAAAAAAAGACAAATAAAGAAATGGAAAAAAAATTTGAATGTGCATTTTAAAGTTAAATTATTCTATCTAATGCACTTTGAGAGTTGATGAGTTGAAATGAAGAGCCCCAACCCATGTTTTTAACTATAGGAAAACTTACGTGAGAAAAAAAGTCAGCGAATTCACTTGTACCTGAATTTTAAAAGGGGAATCAATCCTCTTTTTTATTTGTGATATACTGTCTCAGTCTAAATTACATACACACTGGTGTTTTAGGAAGCCAGACAAATTAAAATCTAATAAGAATAACAACAACAACAGTAATAGTGTATATATTGTAAAACAACTGCACTGTAAAATAAATGAAAATTAATATTTCACAGGTATATTTTATTGCTTTACACTACAGTAGGGAAACTGCAATACTTCTTTTCTAATTTCTGCTTGAAAGAGATACTTTGAATTTGGACTGCATTTAAACTGCTTGCTTTTAGCACTTTTAAGGTTTTATTTGGACAGAAACGGCTGTAGAGCTTTTATTTTGAAGGAAAACTCCAGCTTCAGTGAAAACAGCTTACAAAAACGCATCTCACTACAAATCTAGTGAAATGCTGTAATCGTCTGCTGTGAAAATAAAGACTGGTAAAAAACTGGTGGGCGTTGCTTCCCAAACACGCGCTAAACTCACAGTTCATGCAATAAACCAGTTCACTGCATTCACTGTGAACTGAAAACACCAGATCACAAGCTGATCACGTTTTGAAACGCGCAGCACAAACAGACTGAACAGATTGAAAGGATTAAGTCATATTGTGCTTTCGGTTTTAGTTTGTTTAACAGATACTGTGACAAAGTATAATGGCCCAAAACACAACTTTAATAAACTTTTAGTATTAAAAGACCTATCGTTTCATATCGTCATGTGACCACAAAAATATAAAGTTTTGCTATCACGATATCACAATATTGATAATATTGTTACATCCCTAGTTCTCTTATCAACCTTTTTGCCCTCAAGGCCCCCCAATAAGGAAATATTCCAGGGCCCCCACACAAGACCTTTTGATCTAAAATCCATGGATGAGAATGGGGTTCTTCTTATGGTTCTACACAGGACCATTTGACAAATGAGCTGTATAACACTGTTAAAGGTAGGTGATATATAGCACTTAAAGTGGTTCACCTATGATTACAAACCAATGAACCACTTTTAGTGCTGCATTTCTTAGAGTGCAGGAGCCTGGAAAGACATTATAAATACTTCACACAAATCTCGGAGTGAATTTAGAAGTGCAGCTGCGGACAGTTCAGAAACTCACCTTTAACGGCAGTGACAGTCTGAGGCTTTTCCACAAACAGGCCACTTATTTCAGACATCTGAGGCTCTTCTCCTGGGACATGTTCTACCAGCAGAGTCAAAGAAACAGTGTAAACCGATATGAAATGCTGAAAGCCCACATTAACGGACACTAAGACAGGCTATAGTCAACCAGGACTGAAAAGAGGCTGAAAGCAGTGAATATTTCATGATATTTACTATTCATATCGAGATGTAAGCAGCCTGGAGTAAAGCTTCCCTAAAACATTTAGCACCATCTAACAAAACACAACTATTCACTACTGACTCTAACCTTTCAACCCTTTCAGATCCTCAAACTGATAGTTTGCTCAAAAATAAAAATGGTGCCATTTTTGTTTTTTATTTTTGTGTGAACTATCCCTTTAGGATCTGCACTGGGATGTGAAAGACACTTACACAATTTCCTTTGCATGACAGATAACATTTTCTTTTTTTTTTTTTTTTTCATGTATATGTCATTGACAATACATGCTAAAGGATTTGTGTGTCTTACCATCCTCAGGCAATTCTGTATCAAAGAAAAAGAGAGAAAACAGATTGAAGGAAACCATTAGGAAGTTATATATGGCATGACATCATGGCTTTTTTAAGACTGACCCTTTAGGAGGCATTCATGTACACGCATACTGTACATACTAACACACATACATGTAAAAACCGATGTCCTTCTGCCCTTCAGTTTTTCAGAATGAAGAAAGAGCATGGACGTTAAATAAGTTATTTTCTTCTATATCCAGTCAATACCAATCAACTTCAGTATCCTGCAAACCATTATAATCATAGTGCTACTGATGAGTGGGTGTTTTTTTTTTTTTTGGTTGGTTGATGCTGGTTAAAAGTTAAATGGATGGCTTTGATGGCTGATTATTTAAAACCAATGTTTGCATTCTTTTCCGTCTCACCTTCAGAATCAGATAACAAATCTATAGGAAAAGTCACAGTAAATATGAAACGTAATATTACAAGCCAAAAAAATTGTCTCTAAATGGCTACATATACCCTCTGTGCTGGGATCAGGCCCAGATGATGTCATGCATTTCCATAAAACCAGAGAACAAAAGCTTCACCCTGTTTTATGTTTATGCAAGTTAATTTGATCAACTGAACAAGGACGAAAAGTCACAGCGCAATGCATAGTTTGGCTTATATTCAAAAAAGGTTTTGCATAGGGCTCTCTTATATAGTTTAGACCCAACCATCTAATTTTACAAAGATGATTTACCCAGTTACACTTAACCCAGATAAGATAGATGTTGAAGTAGTTTAACACTAATGTCAGCCACTAAACATGTACACTGTGAAAATGCTTGTCCAGCTCTGGGTGTCCTAACCTCATGTTGCTAAATGTCCTGACCCTCACACTCGCACACTTCAATGCTGGATCTCATTCACAGATCCAAATATTTCCAATGGTGAAACTTTCAGAGGGACAACCACTTCAGAGTATCAGTATACTGCTTAACCTTGGCTTCTGAAACCGTCACCACATTTCTAAAAAGATTCCGAGTGGTTAAAATAAAACATGGTTGCAAGACATCAAGACGATGTCCGTCATGGTAAATAGGTCATAAAAGTAACACCAACCAAATTAGTCTGAATGAAAAAGTATTACATTTATATAAAATACATTTTGTAAAATGGCCAGAGGTTGAAATAAAATGTTTTGGTTTATCCACACCAGCACACATTGATATATACCCAATCTAATAAACAAAGTATATATCCAGATTTACTTCAATTAAAATGATTTGTCCTAAACTACAATTAAAGTGATAGTTGAAGGTGCTGTAAACAATTTTAGTCACTGCTAACCTTCAAAGAACCAAAGCAAATAACTAATGTATAATAATTGACTATTTTATGAATTAATTTTGTATGTCAGTCAATGGAGGTAACCGCAATGGCAAGTCACTGTTAACTGACTGTTAACAAACTATTAATTACATGAATTTTGGTAAATGAAAGTTAAAATAAAACAAAAAATATGAATATATATGAACAATGACTCAAACTGAAACAAAAACAAAGCTGAATAGAAATATTTAAAAAAGTATTTAATGAGTCATTTCATTTGCCTAAAATTACTTACAGCACTTGTAAGGGCTAAAATATTTATAACATACTCTTCATCTGGATGCTTTGGCGAAACTTAAGTTGAATAGGCAGCAGAGACTGTTTTCTATTATAGTGAGTCTCAAAAAAAAAAAAAGCTGTTAAAGGGGACATCGGATGCAAAATTCACTTTTACATGGCTTCCATATAAATGTGTTTTATCGGAGTGTGGACACAACCACTCCACAAGGACATAAATCCATTCAATTTTTTTAAATCTCCAAAAAACCTAAACAGCCTCAATTATCAAGCCGTTTTGATTTTCTGAGCAGTATGATGTCATACTGATCAGGCCCCGCCCACGACCGCTGACAGACTGCACTGTAAAAAAATTTGTTGAGTAAACTTAAAATAATTTGTTACCTGGCTGCCTTAAAATGTTAAGTTCAGTCAACTTAAAAAAGTTTAGTCAACTTAAAATGTTAAGTTAAGTGACAACTTAGATATTTGAGATGATTCAACTTAAAATTTTAAGGCAGCCAGGTAACTTACCCAGCTTTTAAGTTTAACAAACCATTTTTAATTGAGTCAACTCAAATATTTAAGTCGTCACACATTTCAAGTTGACTCAACTTATTTGAGTTAACTGAACCTAAATTTTTAAAGCAGCAGGGTAACACATTATTTGACTCAACAAATTTTTTTTTTTTCACAGTGTGTTCTGTGTAAACATATTTACACCCTCAGCCAGTTGTACACTACCCGCCATTTTCTCTGCGCTCGAGCAGCTGTAGTGATAACAATGTCTCGTATCATTTAAAGAGCCATGCACCGAAACGGGCCGCTGTGAACAGAGCTGTTTTTGAGCTGTTTTGTGACCAATAAATTAACATGAATGAAAAACAGACTTGCTGTCATTCGCCAAAGCAATCTCAGATTTCAAACCATTTGTTTGCTTGTTGGTCTTGATTTGGCCAGTCAGAACCCCTGTGACAGACCTGTGGACCACCGACAGAGACAGTGACTGACATTTGGTCACATGCACAGTCACAGGAAAGCAACTTGCACATTGACAAATGAGCACACACACACAGCGAGCCAAAAGGAGTGTTTCTTTCCCTTACCGTCGCGGCCCTCATCATCTGAATTTAAAGAAACAATGAAAGCATAATGAGGTTAAGGCAGCACATACAGAGAGAGACGGGTTAAACACCAACATTATAACAAACTACATCTCAGCGTCTTGTTTCTGGAAGCTAGAGCTGGAGAGAAAGTGTAAACAGAACTGGGCAAATAAAAAAAAATAGCAGCATACCTGTCCAACTGTTTTGAATAAATGTGATATGTTTTGATAGATTGATTAGATGTATAATGCAATGACATTTACTGTTCGGGTCACTGTAGGTTGTTAACATGTATAAATTCATACAAATCCGCACTGAAATGTGAATCCGCACATCTGATTAAGAAAGTGCTCATGTTCACACCACATTACACTGTGTACAAATCTTACCCTTCACCCTAGGCTTTGGCTCTCCTCCACAGGGAACAATTTGTACCCCAGTACAGTGTTCGTTTTATAACACCAAATTCATAACATGAACTGAGAACTGCAGGTCCCACAAATTGTTACACAACTGTTACAGAAGGCTCAAATGCTTACTGATGCTCCAGAGGGAAAAACAATGCATTAGAAGCCAGGGGTGTAAACTTTTGAAAAGAATGAATTTTTCTTATTTTGCCTAAATATCATATTTTATTCATTTAGTACTGCCCTTCAGAAGCCACAGAAGATACTTCCCACAAGACAAAATAAGTTCAATTTACCCTGATCTTCAAATTCCAAAACGTTTTCAGCTTTAGGCTTTTAATGCCTTGTGTTTTCTTCTGGAGCATCATTGACCATTTTAACTTTTTGTAACAGTTGTATATGAGTCTCTCAGTTGTCCTCAGTGTGAAAAGATGGATCTTAAAATCATACAGTCATGGTTGGAAAGGGTTCAAGTACACAAGATGCTGCAAAACCAAAGAATTTGTGGGACCTGAAGGATTTTTATGAAGAACAGCAGGCAGTTTAACTGTTCAGGACAAACAAGACTCATGAACAACTATCACTAAACAAAAAACACAGCTGTGGATCATTCTGGTAACAACACAGTATTAAGAATCAATAATGTGTCAACTTTTGAACAGGGTAATTTTTATGAATTCAACTATTATTTTCTCTTGTGGACTATATGTAAACATCTTTTATGTGAACTATCTTATTCAGGTCAGTACTAAATAGAAAATATCATGCATTTTGTATGATCCCTCTTATTTTGGCAAAATAATTGTTATTTAGCTGATTCTGTATGTAAAAGTTTGACCACAACAGTGTGTGTGAATACATAGATAGAATCATTTTGTTTTTCAAGATTAAAAGGTGTTTTAAAACATGGATTTGTAGAATAACTGTTTACTGCACTTTCATATTTTCCACCTAAATGCTAGTTATAGCAGCTCCCACTGCAATTGGAAAATGACTCATATATTTTCAAATTAACTGTAATAAAACAACAACATTGTTTTTTTAAATGCAGGCAGCACAGCAATAATAAGTTCTCTACTACATAACAGCATATGCTGGGCTTTTGTCTATAGCGCATTTTCAGCAGTGACTTAAGTAGGCGCTAATGTTATTTCTGTAGGTAGAAACAATAAATTGTAAATTAGGTTAACTGTATTATGCAGACACAGTATAGTAAATAAATATGGTTCTGAATGTATACATAGTTAAATTCAAATGTATTATTGCCACCAGCACTTCTACTTATAAAGTCAGGAGTTAACTCAACCATATTATTAAGTCTTTATGTGTTACAGCATGATGAATGATGAATAATTATATTGTTGTTCAACTAAGCTATGCACTACATATGTCCAATATGTTCAAAGATTGTAAGTTCACTGCTAGTTAATTTCAGGTATAAAAAGATGTATTGGAACACATTAAAGGGACAGTTCACCCAAAAATGAAAATTCTGTCACTAATTACTCTCCCTCGTGTCGTTCCAAACCCGTAAAACCTTTGTTCATCTTCAGAACACAAATTAAGATGTTTTTGATGAAATCCAAGAGATTTCTGATCTTGATTAGACAGCAACACAACTGACACGTTTAAGACCCAGAAAGGTAGTAAGGACATCGATAATATAGTCCATGTGACATCAGTGGTTCAACCATAATGTTGTGAAGCTATGAGAATACTTTCTGTGCACAAAGAAGACAAAAAATAACAACATTCAACAATTTCTTCTCTTCTGTGTCAGTCCTCGATGCACATTCATGAGAGTACCATGATGCAAAATTACAGCTGAACTGCTGACGTTACATGGACTATTTTAACAATGTCCTTTCTACCTTTCTGGGCCTTGATTGTGGTAGTGGTGTTGCTGTCTATGCAGGGTCAGAAAGCTCTCAGATTTCCTCAGAAATATCTAAATTTGTGTTCTAGAGAAGGTCTTATGGGTTTGGAATGACATGACAGTAATTAATGACAGAATTTTCATTTTTGGGTGAACTATCCCTTTAAATGAATGTATAATTCAGCACACCTCTCACTTATTTCTAACCCCTTGCAGAACACTAGCTAACACTAACCACTAAAACACACACACACACACACACACACACACACACACACACACACACACACACACACACACACAGAAAGCTCATTTGTAGAAGCAAAGCTATCCCCTTGTACCCTTGACAGACTGAATGAAGACAAATGGCGTTCATAACAAGATTCAGAGCAGGTGACCCACCTTCGGCAGGCTTATCTGTGAAAAAAAAGAGATACTGAGAGTGAGTCTGACTGCTTTTAAATGATTCATTTCATCAAACAGATTATGAATATTTAGTAGAGTAAAGAGATACAAGTACAAACCAGCAGGTGGAGCTTCCACCTTCTCTCCCTTGGCACCTGAAACAAATGAAATTCATAAAGTCAAAACAAGTCAATACTGTCAATCTCATATTAGTTTTGTTAGATGTATATGCAGTATATACACATATGTGACCCTGGACCACAAAACCAGTCGTAAGGGTCAGTTCTTTAGAGATTTATAAATCTTCTGAAAGCTGAATAAATAAGCTTTCCATTGATGTATGGTTCTTAAGAAAAGGCCATATTTTGCTGAAATACAACTATTTGAAAATCTGAAATCTAAATATTGAGAAAATCACCTTTAAAGTTGTCCAAATGAAGGTCTTAGCCATGCATATTACTAATCAAAAATAAAGTTTTGATATATTTATGGTAGGTAATTGACAAAATATCTTAATGGAACATGATCTTTACTTAATATCCTAATGTTTTTTGGCATAAAAGAAAAAAAAAATCCATAATTTTGACCCATACAATGTATTCATAGTTATTGCTAGAAATATACCCATGCAACTTAACAAAAATGTGGTTTTGTGGTCCAGGGTCATATATGTAAATCATCAAACTGTCTGAGGAGGTAAACGATGAAAAATTGTACATGACTCAGACCACAATCAGAACAATAAATAAATGTAAAAACACTGATTATATATATATATATGTGCATACATCATCATAAAACATTTCTGACTTGGCCTAATCTATTTTTTTTAGATTTTTTTTAGAGGGCAGAAAGTATTTTGGAGTGCAGGCATCTGAGCTTCTCCTCTGTCCGTTCCTCTGGCCAACAGTAGGTGTAAACAGCTTTGCTACATCATGCCACCGTCACCTACCAAGTCACAATCTTGGCCTCGGATTGACTCTGGACCTGATAGGAGTGGCCGGACCTTCACTATTTAGCACTAAGGATATGAGACACCGCACCTGGCCTCGGCCCTAAGGGTCAGATTGCGTGATCTGCTTGCATACCAAAGTACAGACACATCTATTTTTGATTAGGTTTGTCTTTCAGATTGCAATATGTTAATGGGGCTCAGGCACTTGTGGTATATCTCCTCGTCCCAGAGGAGGAGTGGGATGCGACGATCCAGTGATTTATAAATGCTTCCTCTGCCTCAGGATCTAAGGAGCTGGCTAAGATGTCCACCCGAAAAAGGATAGAGCAGCAGGTTCACCAGACAGCTGAAGGTCACCACTATACACAAACAGGGACCTGTAACAACTCTACTGGGAAATACTCAAATGCTCTGAGCAGCTGTCACCTTACCCATGATGAATTGGTCTGGCAGTGTTAATTTGCTTGGCTAAAATGTAGTTAAAATTTTTTGCTGAGGTGGAAGACCCAGTCAGCTTTTCATAAAAATGGCCCTTTCCTCTTAAATCCTTTGCTAACACCACTGCAATGCTGTGCATGTGCTTTGCTGTTGCTATAGAAACCAATATAATTCTTGTGCTCTCATCTGTTGAACTCCAGTAAACATCTATTAATCATCTTCTGTTTCCTTGGTAAAATTCAGCTGATCAAGACAATCTTGCTGGTTAAGCTAAAGGAGTAGTCTAGTGGTGATTTGAGCATCCAAAGCCATACACCACATGACTTTTAAAATCTGACCAGCTTTTAAAACACTAGGCATCATACACTTACAGACTTTGTAAATGGTCACAGTCGTTTAGTGTATGATGGCCAGTTTTTCCTCTAAGGATCGTACACTACCAGACCTTAAACTAGTTTTGATCACAACAAACTCACACAGAAACATAACACAGAAGCCTTATAAGATGCATGACAAATGAAAACAATATGTTCTAAGAGTTGTCTTGTGGTGAAAAGAGCAACAGTAGTTCACCAAGTGCAACCATTCCACATCATTGAAATAATTTCGCCCCCCATAGTAGAAAAAATGTATAAAAAATATGGATTTTTTAAAATAACCTGAATCTTTCATGGGTTTTCTACTACATATTTCAGTAAGAGACATAATTTATGATATATTATGCCATACAAGTCTTAATACCTGGAGTTTCCTTTAAAATGTGTCCCAAAAGTTTACTGATGCAATATCATTGTTGTTATTGTGAAGCAAAACTTAAAAATAGTTATAATGCTAGTCTGTGCTTTTGTCATTGGCAATAGTTAAAATTGCTAATTTCTATGAATTTAAACATTCTTTGAAACATTTGGGATAACGTAAGTACTCAAATCAGCAAAATATAATATAATAGAAGACTATATCACTATTTAGTGGTTTTTAGATATCTTACATATTGTAAGACATTGTGCTTTTAACTAAAATAGCTTTAAGTACTAAAATCACTGCTCCTAAAACTAAAATAAAAGCCAAGCAAAAATAATAATAAAAAAGCGCTAATAAACATGACAAAAGCACATAAACAAATTACTAAAACTTTCCATTTTAAAATATTACTAATACTACAATAGTATATAAATACTACTAAAATAACACTGTGCTATACTGAGGCAGATAATTTCCTAATGATATTTTTTCTACTTAAATTCTCTAAGGACTCCTGATGGGCTCCTGATCTCCTGCTCAACTCTGGCTCTTCTCTGGTTTCCAGACGTCAGCACTCTCTCTATCTTGCTAGTCTTGGTCACCGTCACTGCTACATAAAGCCACAGTGCTAAAAACTAATAGACACGCACTCACACTCAACACAAACACACACGTTCTAAAAGTGTAGATGAGGTAAGAAGTCAAATGGAGGCCAATGGAGACCTAATGCTAAAACATGAATGCACAGAGATGTAGAGACTTAACCACCTTCACAGCAGCATTGTTAGTTTTAACTAAAACCTAAACTAAAACTATTAAAGGGGAGGCCTAATGCCGTTTCATGCATTCTGACCTATTTACACTGGTAAAGAGATGGATTCTAATGCTAAACATGGCCAAAGTTTTAAAAAAAAGAGTTGGACGTATGATGGAGCATTTTTTCGAGTATGGTCCTGTGTGATGTCATTAAGGGCGGGATTCCTTGTATAAGCAATTCTTCATGAAGAGTGTGCGCGCACACATCAACCAGAGCAAGAGCGCACTTCATTCAGATTATGGAGGTCAACGACGAATGTTTAAGTCAATAAATCATATCAATGTTACAGTTTGCAGGTGATAGCTACGTAAAAGCTTTGCATGCTTGTGACTCTTTAGCTCCACCCACAACACGCCTTCCGGAGCTCGACTGTTTTCGGAGAGAAGCAGTACTGTATCTGTTTTTTATGAATCTGATCAAACTAAATACTCTTCGGAGATATGAAGGATGCAATACTACTCTTTAAGTACTTAAGATTAACATGAAATTGGCAGAAACTGTGTTATGTCCCCTTTAAAATGATTAAAATGATGGTAATTGAGGTAAAATTACAATAAAATAAAATATAAATATTATGAAAAACTAAAAAAAAAATGTTAACAAACTTTAGAAATGTTGCCTTAGCGAATAACTCAATAAATTTAAAACTAAAACAGAATTCAATTTAAATATATACAGTTAAATATAAATTGAGTCAAACCAAAAATTATTTAGACACCAGATATAATTTTTTTTTATTTTTTCACTAGCAATAGCTCTTTTATGTAAGTGAGAATAGGAAAATAAAGTAAACTGTGACATATTATACCCAAAAATTACTGGACTACCAGCATTGATACAAATTTGATCAAATTGATCAAAATTTGGGACCAAAAATTATTCAGACACTTTGACCTGACCATGTTTTGTCTAATTTGTTTTCATACTCAAAGTTATCTGACATTATCAAGGTGGATTTGTTCTGACACAGTTTAACTTTTGAGTTCTTGTCATATTTTATTACCATTTTCTAAACTATAACGAATAAATTGTGATCATTTGAGAAACATTGAAGGTGTCTGAATACATTTTGGTTTGGCTTAAAAAAAAACACTAAAAGAAACTAAAATAAAGAAAACAGAAGAATTTGTAGTATATGAATAATACTAAAATAACACTGCACAACAGATTTTATTATTCTATTTCTCTCTCATTTTTTTATTTTTCTTTGAAAGGGACATACATGGTTAACAAATATAAGGAAGCCCATTTGCAAGCCTGTTTCCTCCTCCTCAAAACAAACTAACAAAAAGATAAATCAAAAATAAGCTTTAATATCTCACAATCTAACAGTATTTCTTCGCAAGTTTTATGTAAAACTTTATCTCAATTTTTTTTTTTTTTTACACTGATGGAGGCAGAAATGGACTTCCATAAGAGAGAGAAAGACAGCCAAAGATCATAAAGTCAATCAGATGGACAGAATTTAAGGCGGTCATGTTAAATTAGCACGCAGAAGACTCAGATATCTAAAAGTACGTTACATAAACAACATATGAGAAAAGTGTAAACGAGTGGTCTAATGCCCTCTCGTCTCCAATACCTCTCTCTGTGTCGATAATGTGAATCCATTTCCATAAATACAACATCTACGATTACATATACTCTATCTCCATCCTCATAAACTCCATATAAAGGCTGGAGAATATTTCAGTTTTTACATCCCTATTCATTTCTGTCTGATCCAAATGTAGAAGGTCCCATTTTGCTAATCCACGGCTGTTTTAGAGACGCCACCCCCGCTGGCTCCTGGGTCAGCTTCTGAAACCTAGCAAAACAACCACATGATGCCCTGAAATTGAGAGCAGACTAAAATCCAGCATCAGCATTTGAAACTATATCGTATTCGTGGCTGCACCCAGAATTTGCTCACTTTAGTTACATTAGCCTACAGCGTTAGTACTCTCTCCTTCACTATGCTGACAAATCACTCTCTACTCTGTGTTCCTCTCTCTCAGCGCTTCCTCACTCTGTTTGGCCGACTAACCTCTGTGGAATGTTCACGAAGCTAATCTCTTATGACATTTACTTCACTACTATCTGATATCTCTTTCTACACCAAAGGTAAAAGTCTTTTTGGAGCCATAAGCCTCCCGACCATTTAAAATACAGATTCGGTTCAGGTTGTCTACAAACAAATGAGAGAACATGTCATATAATAACACAGACAGCTGATTTCAACCATTTTGACAGGCCAATGGGGGAAGATAGACTTTCACAACATTGTCAAGTCTCTCAGACACATCTTGAGATGTGAAAGCAGAGGCCTCACTCTGAGTGGCCTTGAGTTAACATGTCTACCCACACCACTCTGCGTTAATGTCGACAAATGCCCCTCGCATATCACCACATATATGCTTCCATTGCACTCCGACTTGTCACATACAGTGTTATACAAACAAAACCTGAAAGGATGACTGAGTGTTTAGAGTCAGGCTCAAATGTGTTTCAAGTGTGACTAATACAAAAAAAAACTGCTATCATATACTGCCAATCTAATCCCCGATGAATGTTTTAAAGTGTCAACAAAAGGGGTGGGCGATTTTGGACTATCGTCTGTGGTTAAACGCTCACATGATGTTGCTGTGCTACATAGTCAAAAAACGTCAAAAAAAACCAAACAAGTGATTCGAAGCCATTAAAGCGCAATCAGCAGCGAAAGAAAACTCACTTCGCTATATGTGCGCACGTGAAGAGGTTGCTCACAGAGCATTTTTATACTCTATAATACTGTATTACTGCTAGGGGTGCAACTGTACACAAACATGGCGGTTCGATACGTACCTCAATTTTTACTGAACTTTTTCTTTAAAAAATGTCTACCTCTACCTTTAAAAAAAAATCTACCGCAGCTCAGCTTATGCTCTGAACTACAGTGAGCCCTTTTAAATTACAATAAGGTTACAATTAACAACAGAGCCGAACTTCAATTTAACTATGATTTATTTTTAAATCTAATTATCAAACACTGAAAACATTGTATGCAAACATGTAAATTGCACATAATGCAGTGTTTAAATGAACTTCTAAATTAAAAACTAGCGAACTAATGAGCTGTGGACACTAATGACTTGATGACGTAAATGAAATGCTGCTTGACATTTTGTTTACAAGCTGTTTTATTGACTGAGATGAGCATGAGATGTTTATTCATGTTTATTTCACATTTAATGTCATAGTAAAGAGAAAGAGATGATCACGCACATTCGCGCTGCTGTCTTGTCACATCAAAGAGCATTTATTCTTTAAATTTCCTAAAAAAAAATTATTTGAAAGATGAGACTTTGTTTCTATACCGAAATTTTTCAATATGAATATGTGCACCGTTACTGCCTTAATTATTACTATATATGTGACCCTGGACCAGTCTTAAGTAGCACGGGTACATTTGTAGCAATAGCCAAGAGTACATTGTATGGGTCAAATTTATCGATTTTTCTTTTATGCTAAAAATCATTAGGATATTAGGTAAAGATCATGTTTTATGAAGATATTTAGTGAATTTCCAACCGTAAATATATAAAAGCTTAATTTTTGATTAGTAATATGCACTGCATTGTTTTTTTCACCCTCAGATTCTAGATTTTCAAAAACTTGCATCTCAGCTAAATATTGTCCTATCTTAACAAAACATACATAAATTATTTTTGTCGCTTTATAGGCCTTGAACGGTTAAATACACATATTTGTTTGTGTCAAAATGCTGTCTCTGCAAGAATCCACATAAACACAACAATTAGGTGTTAGGTGAAAGCGAACGCTGAAAAAGAAAACACATTTGCAACAGTATATTGGATTTAGGTAGCTCTTAAAGTGACAGCAGTCTAATATTACTGCTGTCTGTCATTCATGTTAATCAAACAACACTGCTCTGCTCACTGCTCCTGACTAAATCACTGTAATTTTAGTAAGAAGAAATATAAATTCAATTTGCACAGTGAAGAATACGCAATGTTTTTATATAATTTGTTTACTTTATACAGTGTATGTAGCATTTCTTATTTGTTTTAATTATTTTTTGCCAAATTGCTTGTAATTAGTTTATTATTTTTATTTAATCGCTGACTGTTTAATTGTCTTCAGTGAGCTTGAGGATTTTTTATTATTATTATTTATTTAGACTAGTTGTAGTTTTTGTTAAATTTCTATGGTATCAAAAATGTTGATGTCATAAAGAACTATATTGTAATATATACTGTTACCTTGAAATAAAATTACTCGCATTGTGATATAAGATTTTGGTCATATTGACAACCTCTATTGAGAATGAGTACAAAATGTATGCTACTAAATAACAAAACACTCTTCATTAAAAAAGGTTCTTTATTGGCATTGATGGTTCCATGAAGAACCTTGAACATCCATGGGAACTTCCAAATGCAGAAAAGGTTCATTTATAGACAAAAAAAGGTTCTTTAGGTTTTTAAAATGTTCTTCGAAATGGTTCTTTTAAGAACTGTTTATGGAAAAGTTCTTTAGGGAACCAAAAATGGTTCTTCTATGGCATCACTGCAAAAACACCCTTTTGGAACCTTTATTTTTAAGACTGTAATCACTATAATATTGATAATATTCAAATTGGTCGGTTAATGATCTCATACTTTTCAACAAGCTAAAAGGAGCCAGTTTAGTCAGACAGTTGCAAACAGTGCAATTCTAGTCACAAACAAATGACTCTTAGAAGTCGATTCTTTTAGTGAAGTTTGTGAATCATTCACAAACTTTCTTCTACACACTTTCTTGGGAGTTTATAACTAAAGTGCCCAGAAGTTTATAATTGTATTCATTGATTAATACAACAAACGCAATTTAAGGTTTATTTTGGTTGGTATTATCAGCATTAGTTTCTGGTTTCATTATTATATCTGTTAATTAGTAATTGATCTGTTTATGTACTAGTTTAGAAAGATCCCTATAATTCCCAACATTACCTAAATGGACATTATAATTGAAATTTGCCAAATTTAATCAAAGTGAAGTGGAAACGAATCAAATGCTTGTAAATGGGGAAACAAATTGAATCTGAGTTCTGGGTCTTGCAGGGTCCGTGGTCTAGTTGCAACAAACCCATTGATTCTATTATTAACAAGGGTCTTCTTAACATAAGGAGTTTGATGCAACTGGCTGCTGGCCTTGACTTCAACTCTGCCGCTGAATGAATATAATGATTTATTTTAAAATATTCCAATTTCAGAATAAACAGACTTTGATGGAAACAGCCTAGTGATATATGTAGTGTTTCTAAGTATATCACAACAAGAAAAAAAAATTGTTTTTTTCCCCCTCAGGCTTCATTCAGCTCCTCAGATCCAGATTGAAAGCAGCTATTTTTACAAGCGGGTGTGTGATGGAGTGTCTTTGGCATTAGAAGCATTTGGAGTGGATACAAGTGCAGGGAGGGTCAGCCGCACATGATGAAGTTTCCCAGTTTTATGAGGATGGAGAGAGTGATTCTTTTGGCAGCGAAAAGGAAACACTTAAGAGAAACGCCACAATATCTATCAGTCTCTGCGTGACAGTACTGATGATTTGAGTTATGGATTTAGATTGTGAATATCTCTTTCCTACATATATGGATAGATGAAGTGGTGTAGATAAAGATTAAGATTGGGGAGATGGTGACGCAAAAACAGGTTGATCACGATCATCTGATATGGGAATAAAAATAAACTGGTTGCTATGGGGTCATGCTGTGTATGTAAACTCAACCTATATAATTTCTAAGAATAGATACAGTTCTACATGAATTCTGAGGTGACTCAACAAAAATATTTACATAAGCTGAAGTTCTAAACATGATTTAAAATAAAATATTTGATTAAAAGGTATTTACGGAGTAAAGACAGGCTATCATAAGAAATGAAAGGTGTGGTTTATGGTGTGATGATGTTGAGATTAATTATGGCCTCTTTACTTCCTGACAGTGATCCCTTTCTCTCTTCCACTCTCAGGGTGGCACAAAGCATTTTTAACAAACCAAGCAAAGTGTAAAACTGAACTTGACAGCAAGTGATCACCATGCATTAAGGTAAAGAGTGGATTAGACATTTTAACTCATTTTGTTTTCTATGGGGAGGAAAACTTTTGAGCATGCTTTGGAGGATGAATAGATGAGATTTTTCGCACATATAAATGTATTTGTTTTTCCATCAAATGCAAAGGATAATTTACATTTGTGTTCACTTTTTATTAGGATTTTTTGTGCAAAAAAATAATAAAATAAAATGACAAGAAAAATGGAAAATGAATGATATACATTTCTAAATAACAAATATATATTGCTGACTGAACAGGGCAAGCAATAGTTTGGTCAAATGGCCCAAAACTCTTTCTCCCTCGTCCCAGGTCAGCGGGCCATCCTTATTTTTGAGCCAAGAAAACACTTTATTACTTACAATACTCAAGCAATTTAATTATTAAAGATACATATTTTTTCTTTTAAAAACTTGGGCATGTTGCTTCTACCAAAATGGAAATTATTTATACTCCGGGTGCTCGGATTTTGGGAGGTGAAGGAAAGGTTGATTTAACAGAGTTAAATAGATACAAATTAGCACAGTGGTTTTGCCGGAGCGCTCGAGGAGGTTTACCTTCCTGCAGAGTTTAGTTCAAATCTAATCAAATACTCATGAACCAGCTAATCAAGGTCATTGGGTTCACTTGAATATTTCATGATTCCAGATCTCCAGGAGCAAGACTGAGCAAGACTGGTGTGTGGAATATGCAACAGCGTCGTCTATGACTATGATTATAGTCATTGACGACATCAGGTCATGCAGTCGATATCCCATTACATACGTTAAGTTGGAGGACATATTCTAAAACGCACAAAAAGCGAGCGCTCCCACATCTGCGTGTGATCCATCATGAAAGAGACGCATGCCGAGGAGTGCATTGTGATGTTAACGGGTATGAGGTAATGCTACACTATCCCAGCTGTAAATGAGACATTGAATGTTAAGACGCCTATCACTGTCACTGTATATATGTGTGTGTTAGGGGGGATGGGGGGTGAGATTACTTAGCTATATTTTCAGGTATACAAAACCACCCTTTGGAGATGTCCAATTGGAAAAACAATTTGTACATAAAATAAAGGGTTGGTGTTAGGGCACTCTAAAAAAGGCTGGGTTATTTTTTTTTACCCAAATGCTGGGTTTAGCCTGCTGGGTCATTTAATTGTTTTGTTTTTAATATTTTTACCCAGGTGCTGGGTAGTTTTTCTGTAACTGCTGGGTAATTTTTAATGGGTTATTAAATAAAGGATTTTTTTTCAATGCAAACGCTAGGTTGAGCCTGTCTCCGACGAAACAACCTAGCTACTGAGTTACAGTCAGAGCGGGGGCTTTTTGCGTGATTTTGTCCTCTACATAAGATTTGGTGTGAAAAAGTGTTGGCCCCCTTACTGATTTTTTATTTTTTTGCATGTTTGTCACATTTTAATGGTTCAGATCATCAAACAAATGTAAATATTAATCAAAGATAACACACGTAAACACAACATGCAGTTTTTGAATGAAGTGTTTTATTATGAAGGGAAAACAAAATCCAAACCCACATGGCCCTGTGTGAAAAAGTGTTTGCCCCCTAAACTTAACAACTGGTTGGGCCACCCTTAGCAGCAACAACTGCAATCAAGCATTTGCGATAACTTGCAATGAGTCTGTTACAGCGCTGTGCAGGAATTTTGGCCCACTCATCTTGACAGAAATGTTGTAATTCAGCCACATTGGAGGGTTTTCGAGCATGAATTTTTAAGGTCATGCCGCAGCATCTCAATACGATTCAGGTCAGGACTTTGACTAGGCCACTCCATAGTCTTCATTTTGTTTTTCTTCAGCCATTCAGAGGTGGATTTGCTGGTGTGTTTTGGATCATTGTCCTGCTGCAGAACCCAAGTTCGCTTCAGCTTGAGGTCACAACAGATGGCTGGACATTGTCCTTCAGGATTTTTTGGTAGACAGCAGAATTCATGGTTCCATTTATCACAGCAAGTCTTCCAGGTCCAGAAGCAGCAAAACAGCCCCAGACCATCACACTACCACCACCATGTTTTACTGTTGGGATGATGTTCTTTTTCTGAAATGCTGTGTTACTTTTATGCCAGATTTAATGGGACACACACCTTCCAAAATGTTCAACTTGTCTCGTCAGTCCACAGAGTATTTTTCCAAAAGTCAAGGTGTGTTCTGGCAAAACTGAGACGAGCCTTTATGTTCTTTTTGCTCAGCAGCGGTTTTCGTCTTGGAACTCTGCCATGCAGGCCATTTTTGCCCAGGCTCTTTCTTATGGTGGACTGAGGCAAGAGAGGCCTGCAGTTCTTTAGATGGTCTTTAGATATTTAAAAACTGCATTTTGTGTTTACTTGTGTTATCTTTTGTTGGTGCGGCCATCTCCAAAAGAACTGGGAATGCCGGTTCTCATAACGGAGGAAAAACTTAGCACACAGACACACAAATTCCTTTGGCCTGCATGCACAAACTGAGAATGAGCAGTGGCCATTTATTAATGATTGCGCACCGGTGTATCACCACGCCCACTTCCAGAAACTACTTGTTCTGAAATTGACAGAGTACAACACAGTGCATCACATACCAAATAGAAAACACACAAATTTATCCATTCTGATTCTAGATACAGGTTTAGTTAAAATATCTGCCACCATATCAACTGTAGAACAGTAATGAAGAGTTATTTTGCCATCACTGAGTACAGATTAATTTTTACGTTTGTTTGATGATCTGAAACATTAAAGTGTGACAGACATGCTCACTCAGCATTTCAGAAAAATAACATCATACCATCAGTAAAACATGGTGGTGGTAGTGTGATGGTCTGGGGATGTTTTGCTGCTTCTGGACCTGGAAGACTTACTGTGATCAATGGAACCATGAATTCTGCAGTCTACCAAAAAATCCTGAAGGACAATGTCCGTCCATCTGTTCGTGACCACAAGCTGAAGCAAACTTGGGTTCTGCAGCAGGACAATGATCCAAAACACACCAGCAAATCCATCTCTGAATGGCTGAAGAAAAACAAAATGAAGACTATGGAGTGGCCTAGTCAAAGTCCTGACCTGAATCTTATTGAGATGTTGTGGCATGACCTTAAAAAGGTGGTATATGCTCAAAAACCCTCTAATGTGGCTGAATTACAACAATTCTGCCAAGATGAGTGGGCCAAAATTCCTGCACAGCGCTGTAACAGACTCATTGCAAGTTATTGCAAATGCTTGATTGCAGTTGTTGCTGCTAAGGGTGGCCCAATCTGAAACATCAAAGTGTGACAAACATGCAAAAAAATAAAAAATCATTAAGGGGGCCAACACTTTTTCACACCACTGTATTATTGTAAACTATGCTGTTTTCACTCAAATAAATTAAATTTGTCTTATATTTTTGTTCATGGATGTTTTTTTCTTAGTAATAAATGCTCATCTTTTAATTATTGCTGTTGCCTCTGTAATTCTGTGTGTGATTTTAATCCAGCAATATAATATTTTTAAGCAATAGTTGACTTACATAAAACAACCCAGCATGTCGAGTAAAATCATTTAACCCAACCAGCTGAGTCAAAACAACCCAGCATGTGTTCTGTCCAATATTTAGCCAGCGCTGGGGTTGCAAAATAACCCAAGCATTTTTTATAGTGTAACTAGAATATTTATATACAAGTTTTTTTTTTTTTTTTTTTTTGTAGATCGCAGCAGTTCTCAACCTGAATAAAACTAAAATCAAATAAAAAAGATAAATTATTAAAACAAATCCCATGATTCCGACTGAATGTTCCTTATGGTTCAGCAGTTGTGAGTGAGGTGGCCAACCCTAGTCCCGCCCCTGAATTGCATTAAATATTTTAACAAGATTCATTTTGACAGCACTAATTTTAAGGTATCTTACAGCCACCTTGAAGTTGTGCTGAGGCCTCCTAGTGGTTCCCGACCCCCTGGTTGAGAATCACTACTATATGACTAGTAAATATTTAAGTGTTTGGGTCAATAAAAGAGGATGAAGCAAGAATATGTCGATAATGCATTACAGAGCTCACAGAGAGCGTTTGTGTCATTCTGCACAGTGTTGTGGTGAAAATAGGGAGATTTGGGGAAAGGGAGCACCATAATAATGACATTTCAGATGGCAAATAAGAGGCTTAAACTTCCCTAATACTCAATACTCGGGGTGTTTCATTAGCAGGGTTACAGGGAGCCGAACTCTTGTTGTCCTGCCAGGACAGAAATGACATGATTCAAGCCTGGCAGGGCAGCACAGGCTTATGCAAAAACAGCCTCAATATTGTCACAGAAGATGCTTAAACAGCACAAGCAAATAATCATTTTAGGACATTTTAGAAGTCACTTCAGTGATCTCAAAGTGTCACAAGCCGGACATTTGACTATTATGGTAAAGCTTAGACTCTTTGTGAAGTAATTTATATTAATGTGACACATCACATGGCTTTATTTCAGCCTTAATGCAAATGCACAATTTATAGCGCACAGCCTTGACCCACTATTACAGTACTATCATTCCAAAATATCCATAATCATGGAGCAATATGCCGAGACACACATCTCCGAACACTTCTCCACTGTCAACATGCCCATTTGTAAAATCGCATACCCTCCTAAAAGCTGCTCAAGGCCGCAGGGCTATTCTGGAAGCTGTTTATTAAGGAATCATGCTCCTTGCCAGTCACTACGGCTTCAGGAGATACAGACAGACTTTATCTTGACAGTTCCCCACTCAGAGTAAAGTGGCCTGTGTTTGTGACTGGGGGACTCGAGTGGAGGGTGGTAAATGTGATCTTTAAAAAGCAATAAACTAAAAGAGAGGCCTCGTGTGTGGTCTGAAGTGCGAAGGCAGGATAAATGAGAAAATGAAAGAGGGACGGAAGGATAGGCAAGAGACACGTCCAATGAAATGATGCAGTTATTTGACACCCTGATGTCATGCTCTTAGACTGGGATTAACACAAAGTCATGGGGCTGAGCAAGAAGGAAAAACTGAATCAGAACAGATACAAGGCAGATCTCAAGAGGGCATGGTGACATAGACAAAGACACTGAAATGACCTTGTGAGTTTTGACAGGGTCATTCTCTGGAGGCAGTTGTTTACTAAATACATGCCCATGACAACCAACTGTTGTACTTCAAAGAATACTGAACATAGTCACAAAGTTAGAACAGGAGCTAACATTTCCTAATAATTTACTCACTTCCATGTATTTTCAGAGCTAGTGCAAAATGAGCATTTGTGGTTAGAAAGTATATACATTTTTATTTTATTTTTTTGCTTTGCTAGATAAGAACATTATTCCTTGGCTGGGATCGTGTAGAGCCCTTAAAAGCTGCATTGCAACTGCAATTTGGACCTTCAACCCGTTGATCCCCATTGAAGTCCACTATATGGAGAAAAATCCTAAATGTTTTCCTAAAAAAGGTTCGGTTTCTTTCTACTTCTGAATATCTAAAATTTCCAGTTCCATTTCCAGTAATTACAAACATTCTGATCTGTTTTCTTTAACAGCATCCACCGTTAAGCAGCTTAGTGCCACAATTACTTGCCCTGTACATTAAATGCATTTTGAGAGTATTACAGCATAGCAGTGGTTTTGCTTATTATCCTCCTCTTGCTAGAGTAATGACTTCTCTATGAGGACGACTTAGATTTGAAACACAACTCTATTTTGCCCTCCAAATCTGCTTTTCTACCCCGAACAGCGCTGCTTCTTTCACCTGAAGATTTTTCGGCTGTCAAATCTGTCATTTCTTTCTGCCTCAAGACATGTACTCCGCAACGAAAATGAAGACGGTCATATTTTAGAGTCTCAGTCAGATACACAAGTTCACAACGTCATTACACGGCTGAACATGGGTATCCTTTGACACCAACTTCTGATATCCGATGCTAATGATTCCATCTGCTGGTTACACTTCAATGCCTGCAATTCACTCTCCTTTAAAAGCTCCATAAAAAGGTGTGGCGGAAAAAGCTTTCACCTCTGTATCGGTGCCAGCGAATGAAATCATACTGTATGTTCAGAACTAACCCCCTTTCCAAAATCAGCATTAACACTTGAAGGACCATATGTGATGTGCTATTGATTTTTAATTGTGCACTACTTCAATCAATAGATTCATTTTCATAAGGATCAGAATTTCACCTGCAGGGTCAATTGAGAATTGAGTGTTCGAATGAAGGACTTTAAGAAAATATGTCTGTAGGCGAAACACCATAGTCATGCAGGTTTATGTGATTTCCTCTGAGTCTTCACATATAATGAGATTTGAGTCCACCTCATTATAAGTTTCATTATAGGTACAGTGAAGTATACACTCTTAACAATAAAGGTGCTTTATTAGGTTCTTCAAGCGATGCCACAGAAGAACCATTTTTGGTTCCACAAAGAACAATTCAGTCAAAGGTTCTTTAAAGAACCATCTCTTTCTTACCTTTTTATAATCTTAAGAACCTTTTGTGAACCCTGCTGAAAAAACTAGCATATGCTGGTTAGGTGGGTTTTGGTGCTGGGATGCTGGTTTTAGCTGGTCCTTTGCTGGTTTATGCTGGCCATTTGCTGGTTTATGCTGGTCCTTGACCAGCAACATGACCAGCATAAACCAGCAAAGGACCAGCATTAACTAGCTAAAACCAGCATCCCAGCACCAAAACCTACCTAACCAGCATATGCTGTTTTTTTTCAGCAGGGAAACAGAAAGGTTCTTCAGTTGTTGAAGGTTCTTTATGGAACCATTTAAACAAAAAAGGTTCTTCTATGGCATTGTGAAGCACCTTTATTTTTTAGAGTGTAGCCCATTGATTAATAATTAGTAATAATGATTCAAGGCTGGAATACACAACACAACACTGCCAGAGTTACAGCCTGGAGGAGTTGCCAAAAGTCCGAGCCAGTCGGCAGATTTTGGGAATTCATATTTCACAGATTCAGATGAAGATCCCGTCCAGATGGAGGATATCAAACATGTTTGATATTTCAAGCTAATTTTAGAACAAATAGTGTATTCATTTGTCATGAGTCTCCTAGTAACAAGGCACATGTTTCTGTGAGTTTGTGTTCAGAAAGACCTTAAAGTCTGGTAATGTGTGATGCTCAGTCGCTTTACTGTATTATGGCCAGTTTTCCTCTGTAACTATTTACACAGTCAAGTATTTTAAAATCCGTTCAGATTTCACAAGTCCAGCGTTAAAGTAATCATCATATAATTCAAACTGGGTATCTTCGGTCTAGTCATCTGAAAACTGACCTCTCACTCCTGCTGCTGCCAGCCCAACCTATAAAATTTATCTTTCAGCACCTGTCACAGATGAGACAATCTAAACATCTCCTTACAACAAGTTATACATACAGATCTATGATTTATGCTTACTAAAACACATCTCCCAGGATCACCAGGTAGTCAGCTAACAAACAAGTTTGAACTAGTGATCAATATTTAACTAATCCAGCTTGATGAATGAAATGAAGAACAAATGGATGTCTTTACGGATGTTAAGTATGGGCCAGACACTCAGTCACAGTATAAGAGCATCATTTACATTAACGTGACATATAAAATGACAAATAGCGGTGATAAAAATAAACCGTAGTGTTAAGTGTAAAAATCGATGTTGAAAATGAACTTAAAGAAGCTTACCTGGCTTCTTCTTCGGTTCAGGCATGGTGGTTCGTCATATGTCGGTCACCCTGACTTTTCTTTCTCCCACACTTTACTCATCTTTCATCCCTTTTATTCCCTCCTCCCTTGGCAAGCATGTCGTCCCCATCCTTGAGAAAGGGTGGGTGAGGAGAGAAAAGAGCGATACAGGGAGAGAGTGCGACAGAACGAGCGTTACTTGAGATCTTAAGGGAATACAACTTGTACAGGAGGAGCAGACGAAAGACAGAGACAAGGGTGAAAAAGTTTAACGTTATAACAAACAGGGTGTCTGTGTTAATTGGTTACCTTGTTGAGGCATGCTGTGAACCAGGCTATTTGCTAATGGCATGATATACTCGTGGATCTATTCATTGACAGCCTGTATGAAGCACATTCTAGTTTCTGCTTGACACCTGTGATTATCATCTATGAAGTGATTCTTACCTCAGAAATTTAAAGAGGGACTTGTCTAGAACAAATTCAGGCTGCTGAAATGCTGTCAGAGGTTAAGTACATTTGACAGGCTGACCTTTGACCTTATAGCTGTCTAACCACTCCTTTCCTTTCAACAAGTATAAGTGCTGACAACTCTCATAGATCTTCACGTGAGACACACTGACTGTGTTTTACAAATAACAAGACTAAACAGTGAATAAAAGCAGTTGTACTGATGTCCTTTGGTAGCGGGTCAAATAACTCACCCAAATACATACATATGCTGACACATAAAACTAATGTTAGTCAGCATAACTTGAAGGGTTTGTTCACCGAAAAAAAGAAAATTCTTTAATTAATTACAGTTAAATCAAAAGTTTACATACACCTGACATATTGTTTACATACATACATGACCTGAATAAGATATTTCACATTAAAGTTGTGTACATATAGTCCACAAGAGAAAATAATAGTTGAATTTATAAAAATGATCCTGATTCTTAATACTGTGTTGTTACATGAATGATCCACAGCTGTTTTTTTTGTTTTTTGTTTTTTGCTTAGTGATAGTTCTTCAGAAAAAATCTTCAGGTCCCACAAATTCTTTGGTTTTTCAGCATCTTTGTGTATTTGAACCCTTTCCAGCAATGACTGTATGATTTTGAGATCCATCTTTTCACACTGAGGACAACTGAGGGACTCATATGCAACTATTACAGAAGGTTCAAACACTCACTGATGCTTCAGAAGGACAATTGGTGTATTAAGAGCCAAGGGTGTAAACTTTTGAACAGAATAAAGATGTGTACATTTTTCTTATTTTGCCTAAATTCCATACTGCCCTTCAGAAGCTACAGAAGATACTTTACTTACATGTTTCCCAGAAGAAAAAGTATGTTAAATGTACCCTGATCTTGAAATTCAAAAAGTTTTCACCTTCCGGCTCTTAATGCATTGAGTTTCCTATTTTGGTAAAATAATTAACATTTTGCAGATTCAGCAAGGTGTATGTAAACTTTTGACTTCAACTGTACTCATCCTCATGTTGTTTCAAACCCGTAAGACCTTCATTCATCTTCAGAACACAAATGAAGATATTTTTGAATAAATCCAAGAGTTTTCTGACCATACAGAGAGAAGAAATTGTTGAATAAAGTTGTTATTTGTCTTTTCTTTGCACACAAAAGGTATTCTAGTAGATTTCAAAAATTACAGTTAAATCACTGATGTCACATGGACTATTTTAACAATGTCCGTACTACCTTTCTAGGCCTTGAACGTGGTAGTTGTGTTGCTGTCTATGCAGGGTCAGAAAGCTCAAAGATTTCATAAAAAAATATCTTCATTAGTGTTCCGAAGATGAACAAAGGTCTTGCGGGTTTGGAACGACATGAGAGTGAGTAATTACTGACAAAATTAAAAAAATTTTGTTAAAGCTTGATATATGTTTAAATTACTGGAGTAATGATGTTGAAAATTCAACTTTGCATCACAGTAAAAATCTATATTTTAAAATATAATAAAATAGAGAACATTCATTTAAAATTGTAATAACATTCCACAAAACTACTGTTTTTACTGTTTGTTTTTTTTTAGTTTATTTGTTAAATGCAGCTTTAATGAGCAGACACTGACCCCAAACTTTTGAACGGTAGTGTATACCAAATATTTAAATATTTATTATTTTTCATCAACTAAAATTTTCAAATAAACTCTGATTATGTTATGAAAAACTGACTAGAACAAAAAAGGATATTTTCTTCAAAAGCCATCAACAGACTAAAACAAAAATATGAAATGAACACTGTAAGACACTGAAAAAAATGTGAAACAACAATCACAAAATGTCCTGTGTATGCCGTACAGATGTCTAGTACAGAGTTTAGTCATGCCCCTAGTGCGAATTCTTGAAGTGTAGAGTTCAGTGACGCTCTATTAAGCCTGACACACCAATAAATGCTCTTTTGAACTTTAATTTGGGGGAGAGAAGACTGGGCAGAGACTGTGCTATTTATAGGAAGTCCAACTTGAGAGGCAGGTGTCAAGGAGAAAAGGAAAAAGAGAAATATTACAGAGGAGTAGAGACAGAGAAGTCGCACGTACAAGCACAAGACATATGCAGTGGAAAGGAAAGTGATATATTGAAGACAACAGGCAGGAAACAAGATACTTCATGCTTCATAGAGTGCTAACTTAATTTATTTGATTCTATTACTCGTAATAAGTGCTTGGTAAAGAAAATATAAATCATATGTCAACATATATAAGAGCAGAACAACTCTCATCATAAAATGTAAGAAGAAAATGTTACACCACTTTATGATAAAATGTCAAGGCACGAGTAACACGCATGCCTTTACGGTGAGGAGATGGCTAATTATAGTCTAGCAGGAGTATGGGGCTGTACTATTGTTTGGGGGCGTGCTGACAGACAGCAATGGCTAGATGGAAGAGGTATATATTAATTTCAAAGCAGGAATGTCTTGGAAATCACATGGCATGAGTGCATGGAGAACCCGAGCCCTTCTGCTGAAACAGTCTATTAATCATACAGACGCTCTTATGTGTTCAGTTATGGAAATGCCAATACGCCACGCTGTATCACTTACCTCACTGTCATCTGATTAATGTAATTGAAAGGGCATGCGTGCGTCTGTTTGTTTTTCTTCTGCCTTGGATCTTAATGGCGGTCCGTGGGTCCCGTACTGAGTGGCGCAAATAGGTACACTATTGATTGGGGGAAAGAGTGTAAGATAATCATTAACTTTGATTTACAGTACAATGGGAACAGAACAGTACAGAACAAAATGAGGTTGTGGAGTACGACAACTGTGTGCTACTGTAATTGATTGTAATCGATCTAAGCTATTGATTAACGTGTGGCCCTGATGGTCCATTCTGGAACTGTTGTCAATGTAGTTATTATCTTATAAGTTCACTACAATGACAGATGTTGAGGGGAATTAATAGGTTATTGGGTGGTTGGGGAACACTGCAGTATTTATGCACACATAACTTTGGTCATGTGTGTAATGGCTTAACCTGGAAAACATTTTATTACATCGTATGTCAGATCCAAGGACAACATTACTAAATGATTACATTATACAGTAGGGTGTTTCTTCAACTACGGCCACTTCTGGCCCTGTGGACTCTTAAGAAATAAACTCTTAAAACACTGCGAGTAGTTGATTAAATTTGTCATTTTCCATACTGTGATTAATTTATCAAACATGTCATTTTCCACACTGAAACAGCTAAAAACAACCTAAGCTGGTTGGCTGGTTTTAGCTGGTCTTCCAGCCTGGTCATAGCTGGTCAGCAGGCTGGTTTTAGAGGGGTTTTGATTACTTCTTTAGCTAGTCAGGCTAAGAGACCAGGTGGCCAACCAGCTAAAACCACCAAGGTTAGGCTGGTTTTATCTTTTTTTTTTTCAGCTGGAAAGTCATAAACATTTTCACCACCCTGTTATTTCCACCACATGTCAAATTATTGAATGTGTTTTATAGCATTGAGTGCATGAAAATGGTATTTTTTTATCTAAATCCACTAACTTGTTTTCTTTCTTCACTGAAAAAACCCCAAATAAAACCAGCCTAAGCTGGTTGACTGGCCTCAGCTGGTTTAAGATCTAAGTAGCTGTTTTTTTTTAACTGGTCTCCTAGCCTGGCCAAGCTGGTTTTAGCTGTTTTTTCCAGCTGGACAACTAGCTAAAACCAGTGTAATGTAATAGAGATAAGATCAGCCAGTCTGACCAGCTAAAACCAGCCTGATCATCTTAAACCAGCTAAGACCAACCAGCATGGCCAGCTAAAACCAACTAAGACCAGCCTGACCAGCTTAAACCAGCTAAGACCAGCCAGCCAGACTAGCTAAGACTAACACTGACCAGCTAAAACCAATCTGACCAACTTAAAAAGTGATCAAAACCCTCTAAAGCCAGCCTGATAAACCGGCTATGACCAGGCAGACCAGCTAAAACAAGCCTGACTAACTAAGACCAGCCCGAAAAAAATTAAACCAGCTAAGACCAGCCTGGCCAACACTGACCAGCTCAAAACCTCTCTAAAACCAGCCTGATAAACCAACTATGGCCAGGCAGGGAGACCAGGTAAAACCAGCCTGACCAGCTAAGGAAGTGGCCAAAACCCCTCTAAACCAGTCTGCTGACCAACTATGCCCGGCTAAAACCAGGCTGGATGACCAGCTAAAACCAGCCAAGGAAGTGGTCAAAACCCCACTAAAACCAGCCTGATAAACCAGGTATGACAAGGCTGGAAGACCAGCTAAAACCAGCCTGACCAGCTAAGGAAGTGGCCAAAACCTCTCTAAACCAGCCTGATAAACCAGGTATGACAAGGCTGGAAGACCAGTTAAAACCAGCCTGACCAACACTGACCAACTAAAACAAGTCTGACCATCTTAAAAAGTGGTCAAACCTCCTCTAAAACCAGCCTGATAAACCAGCTATGACCAGGCTGGGGACCAGCTAAAACCAGCCTTACCAGCTTAAACTAGCTAAGACCAGCCTTACCAAATAAGATCAACACTGACCAGATAAAACCAGTCTGACCAGCTAAAAAAGTGGTCAAAACCCCTGTAAACCCGCCTGATAAACCAGCTATGACCAGGTTGGGAGACCAGCTAAAACCAGCCTAACCAGCTTAAACTAGCTAAGACCAGCCTTACCAGCTAAGACCAAGGCTGGTGTTAGCTGTTTTTGTTGTTGTTGTTGTTGTTGTTGTTGTTGTTGTTGTTGTTTTCCAGCAGGGCTGTATCTAAGTACACATAAACATAATATTTTCACACTTTTTGCATATTATTACCTTAAACTTACTTTGTTTTCTCCACACATCACGTCTTTATATCAGAAGCATTACAGTCACTTGCCTCCTTGGTAACCAAGTACATTAACTTTTTAGAGGCAATATTAGTTGGTCGTCAAAGGATTACGTCATAACAGAGGGACGTAATCCCTCGTGAGGTAGAAAAATGAGGAAATAATAAATTATAAAGGCATAGTAAAAACGTTTTCAAGACAGATGTAATAGGAAATGTTTAAATATGTGGTAATGAAAATCTGTGCGTTCAACGTCTGAATATTGACAGTAAGATCCTGGAATAATACTATAATTGGAGTCATTTGAGATTAATGTAAAGGTCTTGTCATCAATCATTTCATCTGACTTTAGCCGTGTTCAAAAGTGTTCTACATTGGTTTTTCACACATGGCCACATTCTCCTGTGTAACTAAACCACTCTCTAGTGTCCAACTCCTGTCATTACATTTTGTTCTTTCATTGTGAAAACAGGTGCCAGTCGTTCAAAAGTAATCTGAATTTAGGCCATGGATTGGATCAGATCTTGAAAATGGGTTGTTGAAAAGAACAAAAAAACGGATTCTGAATTCGGATTACATCACAAAATCCCATCTTTGTTTTGATCTGGGTTAAATCCTTATCTTGTGTTGTTCAAAACGTTTTAGTAACATTGGGATACTTTTGATTTTAAAATAAGAATTATTCTGCAGCAGGGGTTCAAAAAGTTTATTATGGATCAGAATAATCTGGATTTGGAAATCCCATGTTCTGCTATCTACGATCAGGTTACCCATCCTACTTTTGTGCTGTTTTTTTTTTTTTTTAAATCAAAATTGGATTAGATCACCCTGATACACACTTTTTTTTTTCAGATTTCCAAATCTGGATTACTAGTGCTCTACAGAAGGGAAATGGTTACAGGAGGGGGGGGGGGATAATAATAATAAATATATATATATATATATATATATATATATATATATATTGTATTCTAGTTTTGCATTGCATATACACAAATAACTACTTCTTACTGGTCCATCTCTGATAACTGTGCCAATGTAGTTTACAATCAGTGATTAAAAAAACAACAACATTAAATATATATTTTTGTTTGATATTGACAGCTGTTTGGAGATTTGGGGATATATTACATGTTAAAATGTTGTATTTTTTGGACCAGTTTTAAAGTTTTATTACATTTTTGTTTCTGAAATCCATCCTTATGCTGGCATCAGAACAATCCATTTTTTTTTTTTTTGGATCAAAAGTGTCCCAGTCTTACTAAAACATTTTAAACAACACAAATTGAGGATTTAATCCAGATCAAAACCAAGGCTGGATTTTGTAATCTAATCTGAATTAAGAATCCTTTTTTTTTTTTCCTTTTGAACAACCTATTTTCAAGATCTGATCTAATCCGATGGACAAAATCTGATCAAATTACTTTTGAACAATTTACCCCTAAAGGGTGAATTTCCAAATCCAGATAATTCTAATCCAGATTAAACTTTTTGAACAACTGGCCCCAGGTATAGTGAAGTTAACCAAAACATAGTAACACAGAGAGAACCCTGTAAACGGGCACACATATTGAACATTCACCTACCTTAAAGGAGAAGTTCACTTTCAGAACAAAAATTTACAGATAATGTACTCACCCCCTTATCCTAGATCTTCATGTTCTTCTTTCTTCAGTTGTAAGGAAATTATGTTTTTTGAGGAAAACATTTCAGGTTTTCTCTCCATATAATGGACTTCTATTTCCTGTGTATATGGTGCCCCCGAGTTTGAACTTCCAAAATGCAGCTTCAAAGGGCTCTAAACGACCCAAGCCAAGGAAAGAAGGGTCTTATCTAGCCAAACGATCTGTTATTTTCTAAAGAAATTACAATTTATATACTTTTTAACCTCAAATGCTTGTCTTGTCTAGCTCTGTGTGTACTCTGTAGAGATTAAAAAGTATATAAATTGTAAATGTTTTTAGAAAACAACTGATTGTTTCGCTAGATAAGACCCTTCTTCCTCGGCTGGGATCATTTAGAGGGGGCACCATAGAAGTCCATTATATGGAGAGAATTCCTGAAATGTTTTCCTCAAAAAACACAACTTCTTTACGACTGAATAAAGAAAGACATGAACACCTTGGATGACAAGGGGGTGAGTACATTATCTGTACATTTTTGTTCTGAAAGTGAACTACTCCTTTAAGATCTCTATGCTTTTCAAGAATGTGTTTTTGTCCAGTTTGCCTGTTAATGTCTTTTCAAAATGCTTCTTGCTTTTACTTTGAACCATATGTTTGCAGACTCATGATTTAATCATGAAGTAACATCTTTATATATATATATAAAAAGACATCTAAATATGGATTATAACCTCAGAGAAAAAATCTCTCTCATGAACTGATTAAAAAAAATAATGCGAACAGCGACTCCTACTGGTTCAGCGATTCGTGCCGCACAAAATTCAGGTGTAATTTCAATTTCGTAAACAGAGGGGGCAGTACATCACTTATTTTCTGGCCACTACAACGGCATCAAAATAGCCCAAATTTTGTGCAATATTGCAAATAAAACGCATTTATCAGCATAGTTTTAATTTTGGAGGTAGAAAACTTTGACTAATGTACCAAATAAAGTTGCAAGTTAAATAAAAAAAAGTATTTATAAGCTAATACATTAATTTATTACAACATAAAATGAGAATGTGATGAAAAACACAAAAGACTGAGTCCCGCTGTATTGCTCAGGCTGCACTGCAGTGTCTATTCACAGGCGCGATCCCACTACTGATCGGCACGGGGGCTTTGACCTGCTCCGTTTCCGACCTGGGCCGGTTCACCCCTCCTTAGACGACCTGGTGGTCCCGAGCTCCCCCAGGAGCACCATATCGATACCGAACTTAGTGCGGACACCCGATCGGCATAGTCCACTGCAGCCCAGAACCCCTGAGCTCAAGCGGTCCGCCAGCCTCAGCCTCCCAGTAGCTTGGATTACAGGCGCACGCCACTGCGCCCGGCGATAGAACTGCAGATTTCTGCAACTCTTAACTCTGACTGCGCTCTAGTACGCGGCGCGCCCTCTAGTGGCCCAGGAAATAAACAGTGGTGTTGCCATGTCCGCTTGATATATGCGTATTTGAAATTGTTCATAAAAGGTGCTTAAATTTGTCGTACTTTTGTTGTACCTTTTTATTTACTGAAAAAAAGTACCTAAAGTATAACACTTTTTTTTTGGTGAGGCAAGTTGTTTATTTTGGGCTTGTTTTGTCAGAGCGGGTTGCTTGTTTTTGCACCAAAACCTGGCAAACTTCTCTATCGTTAGTTAATTCTAATGGTTAACGGAAAGCACAGACATGCGGTAGAGAGACTTATTTCGAGAGAAATGAGCATTACAAAATATTTTCATAATCAGGAACAGCAGGGTAAAACGTGTTTAGTGAATACAAACAAAAAGGTGTGCTTCGATTAGCTTTCTACGACTTTTGTTTTGAAACGCCGTACTTCCGGTACATAGAGGGGAAGTCTTTCAAAGCTTGGGACAAAATGGCCACGATAAGAGTCTTGTCGCTTATTCTGTCCGTCCTATCAACTTTAACGCTGTTATGGACGCAATCTGGCGAATGCAATAATGGTCGAAGGGTAAGACGAATACATCTGTTAAATCTCACAATCACGTGGTTTGAGTTTTACCTGTGTTTGCTGTCTTGCGTAGGGAGCTTGTTAGCATGCTAGCAGCTAGGCTGCTGTCTGATCTGTCTATATGCAGATGAATGACTGAATGAATGTGAATGTTTTTTTCTGCCAGTCAGGAGATGCAGTGGACACAGATTTCAGCGGTTTCTCTGTGCCAATAGAGCACTCGTTTGAAGTGGGTGAGTATTAATGTAATTGATTAATAATTTAATGTCTCTTTGCAGTTTGGTCACTGTTTGTCTTTGTTTCAGATGATGTCCCCAGATTTCGCCTTCGTGGTGCCCTGCAATTCAGGGGTGGAAGAGAAAACAGTGTGTATCTCTCCCAAAACCAGCTCTCTGAGAAAGACAGGAATACATTGAAGGTGAGAAGATGCTGTTTGTAGGAAAGCAAGGATATTTGTGGCTAAAGATGGAGGAATTTCATATTGAAAGCATATCAGCGGCCTCTCTGGTATAATATTGATTTCTCTACCTGTGTTCTTCAGGATGTGGCAGCAGTTGATGGTCTGTATAGGATTCGAGTGCCTAAAGTCTCTCTACAGGTGGATCGGCAGATAGAGAGACAGTCTGAAGGTTACCTTACTACATTCGTTAGAGCTGTAAGTCAACCTCTTGTGAATACCGGCAAAGATTAGAAAGTTCTGAGTCAGTAAGATTTTACCTAAAAAAATTAATGCTATTATCCAGCAAACATACATCAAAAGTGACAGTAAAGACCTTTATAATGTCTGTTTCAAATAAATGCTGTTCTTCTCAACTTTCTGTTCATCAAAGAATCCTGCAAAATGTGTTTACACACAAATATTAAGCAGCACAACTGTTTTCAGCTATGAATCTTGTCTTGCTTTTCTCCCAAGTGCTCGCTAGTGGAGTCGCACCTCAGTGATGTCATCACCCTTCACACTGATGTCAGCGGATATGTCATTGGCATTTCCATAGTAACAATCCCTGGGTCATGTCGTGGGATAGAGGTGGAGGATGAGGTTGACCTGGAAGTCTTTAACACAACAATAAGTGTTGTGGCCCCAGTCACTGCACCTGCGTGAGTGTACACAAACACACACACAAACATTCTTGCATATATGGTTTACAGGGACTCTCTATTTACTGTGTTTTTTTTTTTTTAAGAGATGCTCCGATCAGCATTTTTGGGGCCGATTACCGATCACCAAGATCATGATCTGCCGATCGCCGATTACTGCCGATCACAGAATGGCAGGGGAATGGAAATCTTTGATCTATAATCTAGCAGAGTTTGCACCATTTGTAGAAATGAAACTAACTCTAAATTAACTATATTGGGGGAAAAAAACTGTAGAAATAGGCTACAGTCAAGATCTTGAAGAACCACCAAGTTAGGGTTGTAGACGATAGTATGGTGTATCAACGATAGTTAGAGATATCTCCAGTTGCTGATGCCTTTGACGATAACAAGACTCAAAAAGGAGTCTTTTCTGCCCAAAAACTTTAGCGATGCAGTGCAGAGAGTCGGTTCTAGGATGCTTCAGAAACTTGCCGTGGTATAAACGCATGCAAGAGATTTTATTCATCATACAGTGTAGATAGATGAACTGATTATAACGGGAGTGTACCTCTCACTAGACTAGGCTACACTAGTTAGTGATGAAGTTCTTTGATAATGTAATTGTTCTTTGCTTGTTATTTGTAGTTGCTTTTTAAGATGATGTAAGGATTATATTATCCAGCATTGCACAGTCATTAGGATAAAGGTAGTAAAATGTGGTTTAGGCTGAATTAAATACGATATATCAGAATCCGTCCCTATATAGGAAACATAAACATTCACCTCAGTAACATCTATATGCATTAATTAGAATTACGATGCGATAAAATGGCGCTAAACATACGCACATGAATTACATGCGCACCGTTTCTATTCTGTATGAACTGAACTACAACATGAACTGATGACAACAATCAGACATACAGCGGTAACGCTATTGCAATATGACGGTTATAGAAAGATACATGCATTTACATTCAAGCACGCACATTTACCACTCACTGACGATTGCAGAGAATGAAACCGAAAGTATACTTTAACTTCTCCGGCAAAACTACAGTCAGCGCTCTGTACACGCACAACTTAGTCACATGCCCAATAACAAGACTACCCTTACAAAACGAAAGAGGAATTTAGTACTCATGTTGCCACTGGTAAGCTCCGCTCTGCTGTTGTCTACCTGTGCGCCGTGCATGCACGTGTGAAAAAGTTGCGCGAGTAATTTACATCAAGTGATCGGCTTTTTTGATCTGCGCTTTTGGGGTTCGCCGATCAAGCTATTTTTAGCCAATATCGGCCAATCATGATCGGTGGCGGATCAATCGGAGCATCACTAGTTTTTTTTGAAAGCCTAATGGTTTACTGGGACACAAAACATGTTCTAATAAACCATGTTTATGTTGTAGTACCCATGTTATTATACAGTGTCCTAATAAACCATACACTATCTGTCAAATTTTATTTGATCTGTTTTATGTTTTTAAAAGAAGTCTTCTGCTCACCTAGCTTGCATTTATTTGATCCAAAGTACAGGAAAAACAGTAAAATTTTAAAATATTTGATATATGACAGCTTTCTATTTGAATGTATTTTGAAATGTAATTTATTCCTGTCATTTCAAAGCTTAGCATCATTACTCCAGTCACATGATCCTTCATAAATCATTCTAATATTCAGATTTGCTCATCAAAAAGCAAATATTATTATGTAGAATTTTTTTTAGATTTCTTTGATGAATAGAAAGTTCAGAAGAACAGCATTTATCTGAAATAGAAATCTAGAAAACATTATAAATGTCTTTATCATGACTTTTGAAAAATGTAAAGCATCCTTCCTAAATAAAAGTGAACTTTACACTGACTCTAAGCTTTTTGTATAATGTTACAAAAGCTTTTTATTTCAGATAAATGCTTTGGATCTCCATATTCATCAAAGTATGAAAAAATGTACTCAGCTGTTTTAAATATTGATAATAATAACAATAAAAAAATGTTTCTTGAACAGCAAATCAGCATATTAGAATGATTTCTGAAGGATCATGTGACACTGAAGACTGATGTAATGATGGTAAAAATTTAGCTTTGATCACAGGAATAAACTTTACTGTTTTTGCTGTACTTCAGATCAAATAAATGCATGCTTGGTGAGCAGAAGATACTTCTTAAAAAAAAAAAAAAAATTAAAAACCTTACTATTCAAAAACTTTTGACTGGTAGTGCACATACCAGACACACACACTCAAATGGCTACTTCTGATACTTTCTTTGATCCAAAGGCCCCTTTGTCCAAGACTATATTCAAACTCCCTCCTGTCTAAGCTAATAGCTAATATGTACCTCTAGTAATAAAATAAATAAACTCAAAATTCTGATGTCAGTTAAGTGTTGTACATTATTTTTAATGTGTGTGGGTTTTAACATTTTAACGTTATAACATACTAACATCATAACTAACTGTAAATAATCATGATATTCATTGGGGAACCTCTGGAAGTTTGTAGAGGCCCCATAATGAATTGAGAAAAATGACTACCATATTATTTGACCACTTTCAGTTTTAGATAAATATTAAATACAGTATGCAAAAACAATACACCCACAAATTCCATTGTCTGCATATGTTACTATCAGCGCATCTGAAAATGAGTTTGTCTCTTCTGGCGCTGGTTTAGACCTGAAACGGCACCCTACATTGAGAGGATGGAGCAGGAAATGGAAAAGAAAGGCAAAAACCCTCAAGAGCAGAAATCCTTCTTTGCTAAATACGTGAGTATTTTTATTTTTTCAGTATGATGCCTCACATTACATGAGGATTTCTATTAAGTTCACTCAATTATGTTTGCATTTGATTAACTATTAATGTGATCATTTTCTCCATCTATCTAGGTAGTAAACGTGTGAAACATTCAGCATTATTGCATTAATCTCCTCTCATCCTTTATTTCACCTCCTTTCCAAATGGCCTCTATTCCTGCTAATATTTTTTTGCTCTACTATGTGTCTTTAGAATTAGTTTTTTTGTGTTGTGGAACTAGTGGACTGCAGTGCCTAAGCTGACCGTTACTGTATGTTTTTTGAGCTAACCATTATTTAATTTGCTGCTCTGCTCCGTGTTGAAGCTGCTGGTCCGTTTCACCCAGTCCTGAATACGCCTACCAGCACTAATGTCCCTCTTTGTGACCAATCTCTTAATTCTCCAGCGGCGTGTGTCGTGGTTGGCTGTTCTGCATTCACTATGCTGTGACTGTGCTGTGTCTGTGTTGACTTTGTGCCGGTCTGTGCTGTGTTCCAGTGGTATTTGATTCTGGGAGGTGCAGTGTTCCTCATGGCCACCAGTTCAGCACAGACCCCACCAGGGGGCGCCAGAGAGCAGAGCTGATTTCCATTCATTTCAAGTACTGAAATCTCATTTTAGCCTACTTGGTTACTCTGTCACTCCAGCTGCATTTCTCAATGTTGTGTCTGTATATGGGCCTACAAACATACCCACATACATACAAACTCAAATCCTCTGATCCTTCCTCTGTTTCAGCTTGGTGTTCAGTTGATTATGTGCGTCCTTGTGCTTTTTTTCTGATGGGTCATGACCAGATCAGTGGTGTTTTGATTTAAACAAGGTCTTTTGGCCTCACAATCAGGTTAGCAGGTGATTGTAGTCTCAAGCTCAGAGATGTTCATGACCCACGCTTGCTTGCTTCACTCTGTCCTGTTTTTTCAGTCTCATTTCTCCTGATTTCTCCCTCCCAGTGGAGTCATTTGTAAGAAGCAGTAAGTGGTGGAGGTTGGACAAAGAGAGAGCAAGGAAGGATGAAACTGAAAATGATTTGCTTGGGAAAACCAATTAATTCAATGGCCTGTAATTGTCCTAATCATTGACTCTGGAGAGGAACCATCATGTGTTGCATTTTAAACCGTTTACTAATGTGTTAAAACCATCTGTTGTGTTTTTCTTTTCTTTCATCACCAGTGGATGTATATTGTCCCTCTCGTTCTTTTCCTGATGATGTCTGGAGCTCAGGATCAGTCTGGAGGCGGAGCCGGAGGTGGTGCAGCCAATGGCGGAGGACGATGATTCCTGGCAACAAAAACTCCTGTGTTGTACATAATAATTTAAAGCAGATTTTGAGTTCACTGACACACATAATGACACATACATTTACAAACGAAGGATCGTTCTAGAGAGATAATGATTGAAAAGCTTAACTTATAACTGCATTCTTGGATTGTGTTTTTACTACTGATTTAATAAAATAATTTGATGACTTGAAGTTGTCAGCACGATTATTTACTTCAAGTGATGCTATTCATATTAAAAACATAGGTATTTTAAAACAGGGGATCTCTTCATGCTCTTGTCTGTAGATCCTAGTCTTGTTTCCTGACACAGTGCCATTTGAGCTAGTTTGTTTTGAATCATGTTGATGCTGGTAATACCTCTCCTCTCTGCACCTTGGTGCCATAAATAACTAGTCATCTACTGTAAACCAAATATCTGTTCATCATGGATATGGTATAAGCTCGCCACTAAATAAACGAAAATGTTCCTGCAAAAAAATGTGTTAAGCTCTGTTGGATTTACAGGAATATTTTTATTTCATTATTAAGGCAATAGAGTAAGGTGTAAAAACAAACAACAATCCAGCTGTCAGTAATATATTTACAATGTAAGTCAAAGGTGCTAGTCATTAAATTGGAGTAAAATACACAGTTACAGCCACATAGCTTAAACACTGTATATATATATATATATATATATATGTGTGTGTGTGTGTGTGTGTGTGTGTGTGTGTTTAAAGAAATTAATACTTTTATTCAGCAAGGATGCATTGCATTGATCTAAAGTGATGGTTTCATTTTGCTACCAAAGATTTTTATTTTGTGAGTGCTGGTTATTTGAATTTTGTATTTATCAAAGAATCCTAGAAACAATGCTTTCCACAAAAATATTGAGCCGCACAAGTGTTTTCAACATTGATAATAAGAAGAAATGGTTTTTGAGCAGCAAATCAGCATATTAGGATGGTTTCTGAATGATGATTCATGTGACACTGAATTGACTAGAGTGACTGGAGTAGTAATGCTGGAAATTCAGCTTAAAGGGATAGTTCACCCAAAAATGAGGCAGGGCATCCAAGATGTAGGTGACTGTTTCCTCAGTAGAACACAAACGAAGACTTTTAACTCAAACAGCTGCAGTCTGTTAGTGATTTAATGGCAGTGGATGGGCACCAAACCTTTGAAAGTAAAAAAAAAACATGCACAGACAAATCCAAATTACACCCTGCGGCTCGCGGCGATACATTGATGTCCTAAGACACGAAACGATCGTTTTTTTCGTGAGAAACTGAACAGTATTTATATAATTTTTTAACTTTGATATACAGCCATGTCCAACAACTGTCCCGAGTGCGTGCTCAGCATCCGGCTCGTTACATGTGTACGTGCTCTGACTTAGTATACGCAAACACCGGAAGCAATCTGTCGCGTGTGTACGACACTCATTGTTTACACAGTGCACAGAGATAGCAGCAAAACGATTTAAAGGTAAAAGATTACGTTTACTTGCGCAAACTCATCCGGGTATGTTGACTTTTCACCGATTTCCCCTTCCAGCGTTTGCGTATACTACACCAGAGTGCGTACACAGGTAACGCGCCAGATGCTGAGCTGAGATGGACATTGCTGTATATCAAAGGTAAAAAATTATATAAATACTGTTCAGTTTCATGTCTTAGGACATCAATGTATCGCCACAAGCCACAGGATGTAATTTGGATTTGTCTGTGCATGGTTGTTTTTTTTACTTTCAAAGATTTGGTGCCCATCCACTGCCATTAATTCAATAACAGACTGCAGCGGTTTTGGTTAAAAATCTTTGTTTGTGTTTTTCTGAGGAAACAAAGTCACCTACATCTTGGATGCCCTGGGGGTAAGCAGATAAACATCAAATTTTCATTTTTGGATGAACTATCCCTTTCACTATCACAGTAATGGGTAATGTTAATGTTTTAAAATTTAACAAAACAGAGTAGGACATCCGCCTAAAATGGAAGGTAGGTTCTTATTTAAGTTAAAATTAGTTTGACTTACAACAATTATTATTTATTAGTATTTAATGGCCGTTATCCACCTTATTTTTCCTGTAAGAGCGGTCGCATGCATTTGTAAATTTAATGTGCGAGACTTCCAGCTATGTATGATTAGCCGTACAAAACAGCTAGTATTGCTGCTTAATATTGCAGACTGGTGTGTCTTACATTACTTTTAATGTATTATCTTAATGATAAACACACTAGTTTGTAGTGCAAACAGTTTTACCGTTTATTGCACTTTGAGTGTTTTCATGACGAGTCATCAATCGGCCATATTAGCGGCACTAAATGTAAACAATGCCACTGAACCAAACAAAACTTGCATATTTTGTTGATCATTGCTGCTGAAAATGGTTAATTATTGTCATGTTTTGGGATGTACTAATCGGTTAGACCGGGAAAAAACTATTGAAGTACTGTAGACTGCCAAAAGTTATAACAAATCAAAGAAAAGAGTGCAAAAAACTGTCCGAGGAAGAAAAAAAAAATTGTGGTTGGCCAAACTGAACCAGGATTTCCAGGGCAAGAATCATTAGAGTTTGTTCTTACCATTTCCAGTCAGGTAGGTGAAATATTAGGCTAATATCTAAATTAATACTGCTTGTATGTATCTTTCCCACCTATTAACTTTAGTTTGTCAAACTATTGCACCCTTTCCAGCTTTCACACATTTGTCTGGTTTAGATAGTATACATTAGCGTAACAACATATTCAGTAGTACATTAACTGAGCAGTCCGTGTTGTTGTTTACATCTGAGCATTGCCAATACGGCCGTGCATCCGGGTAATTGACCAAACCGTGACTCAAGTGCAAACCCTCTATTCTTCTCGTTATTTCCCTACCAAGGCTAATGAACTGTAAGTCTTCCACATTCACAGAAAACGGCTTACTTCTGCATTTAAAAATAAGGTAGATACAAAATATTCTATTTTTTGTTTTTTATTGAGATTGACCTTCAAAAGACTTTTCGAGATTTTATCCATCCTCCTTCATTGCAAGACATTGCTAATCATTCGGCTATTAGTGTGTGTGCTGTAAACTGAAGCGAACTTGGGGAGAGAATGTTCTAGATCGACTCCAGCAGACCCGTGTGGCTATCTTTGTCAGCTGTCGGCCATTCTCAGCTTGTGGGTTTGTTTGTCTTGGGGTCCGTTCATGTGTAACTTTGGCAGTGTGTGGTAAATCTGGATCTTATGAGGCTCAGCACCGACAACAATCTATCGTGTTTCCCTAAACCCTTAACTACACCACCCACCTGTATTCTCTGAAAGATTTTGTAGTCCCATGGAGCAGGACATCTACAAGTCAGTGACCTCAATCAATCACTGTTAGTCTCTTTCTGTCGAAGCCAAAGTCAATGTCACGGTTAAACTCTAAAGCAAGGAGGAGAGAGCTTGAATGAATTTCAAAGTCATATGTAAGTAAAAGGATCTGCTGGTATGCAAAGGTCTGGCACCTTTGTGCTTACAGGCCTCTGTAAACAGCTCTGGTGGGCTAAAATGTACCAGGTCAAAGGACAGCGCAGCAGGAAATGTTGTGTTTGTTTCTACCGCTTTAGCCGTGTTAAGCTAATGAGAAGTAAAAAAGTGTACATCTGAAGTTACAGATCTTAAACGTTTATTCCTCTGTACATTTTTGGTATTGGGTAACTTGTGAATTTCTTTACATAGGGATCCCATTCTGTGTAGAACTATCATCACAGCTCTGATGAATGTGTGAATGGACACCAAGAAGCACATGGCTGAAACTGAGACAGAACAGTGGTGTGTGTGCTATGGTAAGTGCATTTCTTTCTTGCTCAATTCTTCTGCCGCTGTATTTTTCTGAACGCACACCAAAAGCCCAAATAAGAGAAACAAACATGATGTGACATGCTACTTTTACTGAATTAGTACTGTATTTAGAACATCTGCAAATTTTGTTGTTGTTTTTTTAGGAGATATACAGTGAGTGTCACTTGCTCAACCTTTGCTCACATCTGATTCTCAAACCCAATCCACTTCATTTGTGTCCACAAGAAGAATTGCATGACAAATTAAACTGTAGCACATACACAAAGGAAAAGGAAACAGAAACCTCTGTTTGGGTAAGGCCTCTGTCAGTGGACAATCATAAATCTCACATCCTGTCACTACGTGACCAGTTGGGTCACCATAACTACCTGTTACTCAGAGCACACCTGCCAGGGATTCCAATGTGATTTTAAAGTATTCTGAGCTTGTGTTTACTTGACATTGGTCAAGTGGTCAGTGATATACATATATACAGTATATATAAAATAGCATAAATAATATAATATTAAGCAATTATTAGATGCTTCCCTATGAAAGTATTATAGTTAGAATATATAATAATATATTCATATAATTTAATATACTATATAAGTACTTGTAATTTGTGTAAAACAGTAATACAACTACTACTACTACTAATAATAACCAATATGTAATACTAATTGTTAGGGATGCACCAAATGTTCGCCAACCGAAATTATTCAGCCGAAAATAGCAAAAAAAAAGCTCTTTCGGTGTTTGGGCGAATAAGCGAAAACGCTGAATAAATTGTACTGAATAATGATGTGACGTGATCAAATAGAGGCGCTGACTAACGCAGCAAACATGTCGGCAATGTGGAAGCATTTAAAACTGTCTGAGAAAGACGCAAAAATCATTACAAGCACCGACAGCGAGAGACTGTTCAGAACTGCATCACATATCAAAGGGGTGGTTGTTGCTGGTTACTGTACAGTGCCTTGCAAAAGTATTCATACCCCTTCATTTTTTCACATTTTGTTTTGTTGCAGCATTATGTTAAACTGCTTTAAATGAGTTTTTCCCCACATCAATTTACACTCCATACACCATAATAATGACAAAGCAAAAACCAGATTTGCAAATGTTACAAATTTATTAAAAATAAAACACTGAAATAAGTACATTGCATAAGTAACTCAGTACATAGTTGAAGCACCTTTAACACCTCAAGTCTTTTTGGGTATGATGTGACAAGCTTTGCACATCTGCATTTGGCAATTATCTGCCATTCTTTGCCTCACCTTTTCACCTCTCAAGCTCTGTCAGCTTGGATGGGGGCTGGCAGACATTTTCTAGAGTCCTAGTTGTTCCAATCGTCTTCCATTATGGATAATGGAGGCTACATGCTTCTGTGAACTTTAATGCAACAGATTTTTTTCTGAACTCTTCCCTAGATCATTGCCTTAACACAAGTCTGTATAATAACAAAGCTTGTCGGTGCTTGTGCTGAGGTCTTCTTGTGGGTTTCCGCCAAAATAAAAGTCAACATTCAGAAATGTTAGCATTGTAATTTTACTGATGTTGTTCAGTGTTAAGTAAATATTTTTAAATTTTAGTTTTGTATTTTTTTTTCTTTGAAAAGCAAGACAAAATTGGCGTATTTCATTTATGCAATAGTAAAAAAAATGGCAAAATACATGGGGGAGGGGGACACGAAAAAACGTGTTTGGAATTTTCATTTTGGTACATAATACTAAATACATAATACTAAATAGGAAGCTTTATCTTGGCCTGTTTTATTATATTATGTATGTTCTATTTTATTTTATGTACTACCCTATCATCTTACTTGATTTGATGAGTACATGATTGACTCCTGTTGTACAGCACTTTGGTCAACGAAGGTTGTTTTAAAGGTGCTTTATAAATAAACTTGAACTTGAACTTGAACATGCCTTATAATATAATATACATAGTAATTATATATTCGTATTAATTTATTAACGTAATAATATATGCAATAATGCTTATATATATATATATATATATATATATATATATATATATATATATATAAATGCTATTAACAAGTGTAATATCAAATATGATATAATATATACATCTAAATATTAATATTAAATAATACATAATAATAATATAAAAGTATAATAATAATTATATATAGAATTAATATATTAAATATAACAAAAATATATTAAATTATATTTGATTTAGTACTACATTTGTGATATTAATATTATTGTTATTACTTTTATCTGCACATTATTTACATTTTACATTTAATTTTAATTTGCATTTTTTTTTTCATCATTATAATATATAATATATTCATATAATTTAATATCCTATATAAATACTTGTGATTTGTGTATGACAGATATTCAGATAAAAGATAAATGCTGTTCTTCTGAACTTTCTATTCATCAAAGAAACCTCAAATTCTTCTCAGCTGTTTTCAGCATAATAATAATGTTGATGTCATAAGTAGCCTAATACTAAATATAATATAATATGCATATTAATTATATATTCATGTTAATTTCATAATTGAAAAATATGTGATAATTTTTCATAAGAGATTTCTTAATATCTAGATATTACACAACAAAGTATTCAAAGTACAGCAAAAACAGTAACATGCTGAAATATTTTTACTATTTAAAATAACTGTTTTCTATTTGAAAATATTTAAAAATGTAATTTCTTCCTGTGATTTCAAAGCTGAATTTTTAGCATCATTACTCCAGTCACATGATCCTTCAAAAATCATTCTAATATTCTGATTTGCTGCTCAAAATAAAAAAAATATTATTATTATCATTATGTTGAAAACAGCTAAGTAGAATTGTTTCATGTTTCTTTGATGAAGAGAAAGTTCAGCATTTATCTGAAATAGAAATCTTTTGTAACATTATAAATGTCGTTATCATCAATTTTACAGGCATCCTTGCTAAATAAAAGCATTAATTTCTATAATTTCTTTACCAAAAACAAATTGTACTGATTCCAAGCTTTTAAATGGTATAATGTAAATTGTTACAAAAGCTTTTTATTTCAGATAAATTCTGATCTTTGGATCCATCTATTCATCAAAGAATCCTGAAAAAAATGTACAGCTGTTTTAAATAATAATAATAATAATAATAATAATAATAATAATAATAATAATAATAAATGTTTCTTGAACAGCAAATCAGTATATTAGAATGATTCCTGTAGGATCATGTGACACTGAAAACTGGGGTAATGGTGCTGATAATTTAGCAAATTTATTTGATCACAGGAATAAATTACATTTTACAATATATTCAAATATAAAGCAGTTACTTTAAATAGTAAAAATATTAGCTGTATTTTGGATCTAATAAATGCAGGCTTGCTGAGTAGAAGAGAATTATTTAAGAAACATCAATAGCTTACTGTTCAAAAACGTTGACTGGTAGTATATTTAATATATATTAAATATAACACAAATATATTAAATTGCATCAAATGTAATATTAGATTTATGATATTATTATTGTCATTACTGTTATCGCTGCACATAAGTTCAGGAATTATTTAATTTATTATGCATAAATCACAGGTAACTAGCAACTTAAAAAAGCGATGCAGATTATACATAGTCTGTTTTGATTTATGCAGAACAGACTAGCACACAAACAGTGTTAAACTATGTGTAAGTTAGCCTACAAATCATTGTCATTCCACCAATGCTATTTCAGAGGGAGGCATGGTTAGGGTGTCTCCTAAAACGTCCTATACATTCACATGCTCACACAATGCTCTGTATTTTAGCTAAACATAGTGTACAGTTGCCACCTATTAAAATTCCACCGCCTAACTTACAAGTCTTCAAAGTGTGAAGAGCTAATGAAACAGAGCGCTCCGTGGAAGGGAAGCTGTTTCTCATTACAACGATAAAGAGAGAACAGAGGTGCTAAGAGAAAGAGTGTGAAAAGAATGAGAGGCTAAGGGACAAGGAATACACCTGTCTCATTTATCAGGAATGAAGACAGGGCAGATACTTACGTAATCGGCAGTCTGCTTTCAAGCATTAAAGAAGTACCATGTCATTTAAGACTCAGAGACTCTTTGAGATGAAGAAATGTCTCTCATTATTGAGTGATAATGTTCAGTGGATCCACCACAGATTAGTACAGCTTTGCTCTTTTTCCAGTCCACCCATTTGATTAAGAAACTGATGCTATTGTCATTTTTGGAGGCATTATGAACCATGACAGAAGGCTTGCTGCAACTAGGGTCAGAAATCTTTTCCATTAAGGGGTTATATCTGCCACTTGGAATGGCCAACATTATCATAAATCCTTGAAATTTAAAAAACAAAAATGTATGTACATTTATAACACTATACTTGGTTTTATATCACCAAGTTATTTCATCAAGTTGTTCTCTTTTCTGACTGCCGATATCAGTCTCTCTCCATTTTTTTCCTTTGTGTGGTACTCTTCTATTCGCTGTTCTCGGATTTTACCCAACTATGACGACTTCTGCTATGAGAAACCCAGAAATGTGAGAAAGGTCCATTTTCAATGCTGACTAATCTAGACGCCTCTGGTTGGTGCATTTTCAGTGCTGATTTATCTAAGCACCTTTGATTGGCACATTTTCAGCAGTGACTAATCTAAGCACCACTGATTGGTGTGTTTTCAGCGCTTCTGATTGGTGCATTTTCAATGCTGACTAATCTAAGCGTTTCTGATTGGTGCATTTTCAATGCTGACTAATCTAAGCGCATCTGATTGATGCATTTTCAGTGCTTCTAATTGGTGCATTTTTAATGCTGTCTAATCTAAGCGCCTCTGATTGGTGCATTTTCAGTGATGACTAATCTAAGCACCACTGATTGGTGTGTTTTCAGCGCTTCTGATTGGTGCATTTTCAATGCTGACTAATCTAGACGCCTCTGGTTGGTGCATTTTCAGTGCTGATTTATCTAAGCACCTTTGATTGGCACATTTTCAGCAGTGACTAATCTAAGCACCACTGATTGGTGTGTTTTCAGCGCTTCTGATTGGTGCATTTTCAATGCTGACTAATCTAAGCGTTTCTGATTGGTGCATTTTCAATGCTGACTAATCTAAGCGCATCTGATTGATGCATTTTCAGTGCTTCTAATTGGTGCATTTTTAATGCTGTCTAATCTAAGCGCCTCTGATTGGTGCATTTTCAGTGATGACTAATCTAAGCACCACTGATTGGTGTGTTTTCAGCGCTTCTGATTGGTGCATTTTCAATGCTGACTAATCTAAGAGTTTCTGATTGGTGCATTTTCAATGCTGACTAATCTAAGCGTTTCTGATTGGTGCATTTTCAATGCTGACTAATCTAAGTGTTTCTGATTGGTGCATTTTCAATGCTGACTAATCTAAGCGTTTCTGATTGGTGCATTTTCAATGCTGACTAATCTAAGTGTTTCTGATTGGTGCATTTTCAATGCTGACTAATCTAAGCGTTTCTGATTGGTGCATTTTCAATGCTGACTAATCTAAGCGCATCTGATTGATGCATTTTCAGTGCTTCTAATTGGTGCATTTTTAATGCTGTCTAATCTAAGCGCCTCTGATTGGTGCATTTTCAGTGATGACTAATCTAAGCACCACTGATTGGTGTGTTTTCAGCGCTTCTGATTGGTGCATTTTCAATGCTGACTAATCTAAGAGTTTCTGATTGGTGCATTTTCAATGCTGACTAATCTAAGCGTTTCTGATTGGTGCATTTTCAATGCTGACTAATCTAAGTGTTTCTGATTGGTGCATTTTCAATGCTGACTAATCTAAGCGTTTCTGATTGGTGCATTTTCAATGCTGACTAATCTAAGTGTTTCTGATTGGTGCATTTTCAATGCTGACTAATCTAAGCGTTTCTGATTGGTGCATTTTCAATGCTGACTAATCTAAGCGCATCTGATTGATGCATTTTCAGTGCTTCTAATTGGTGCATTTTTAATGCTGTCTAATCTAAGCGCCTCTGATTGGTGCATTTTCAGTGATGACTAATCTAAGCACCACTGATTGGTGTGTTTTCAGCGCTTCTGATTGGTGCATTTTCAATGCTGACTAATCTAAGCGTTTCTGATTGGTGCATTTTCAATGCTGACTAATCTAAGCGCATCTGATTGATGCATTTTCAGTGCTTCTAATTGGTGCATTTTTAATGCTGTCTAATCTAAGCGTTTCTGATTGGTGCATTTTCAGTGATGACTAATTCAAATGCCTCTGACTGATGCGTTTAAGCACTGACTAATCGAACGGACTCTGAATTGAACATATTGGTTAATCCAAGCGCATCTGATTGGTGCGTTTTCAGCGCCTGTGATTGGTGTATTTTCAATGCTGACTAATCTAAGCGCATCTGATTGGTGCATTTTCAGTGATGACTAATCCAAATGCCTCTGACTGATGCGTTTAAGCACTGACTAATCGAAGGGACTCTGAATTGAACATATTCGTTAATCCAAGCGCATCTGATTGGTGTGTTTTCAGCGCTTCTGACTGGTGCATTTTCAATGCTGACTAATCTAAGCGCATCTGATTGGTGCATTTTCAGTGCTTCTAATTGGTGCATTTTTAATGCTGTCTAATCTAAGCGCCTCTGATTGGTGCATTTACAGTGATGACTAATCCAAATGCCTCTGACTGATGCGTTTAAGCACTGACTAATCGAAGGGACTCTGAATTGAACATATTGGTTAATCCAAGCGCATCTGATTGGTGCGTTTTCAGCGCCTGTGATTGGTGTATTTTCAATGCTGACTAATCTAAGAGTCTCTGATTGGTGCATTTTCAGCACTTCTGATTGGTGAATTTTCAGAGCTGACTAAAAAGCCCCTCTGGTTGCATTTTCAGCGCATCTGATTGGTAATTTTTTTAATGGTAATTTTTTTTTTTAATCTAAGTGCCTCTGTTTGTTGCGTTTTCAATGCTGACTAATCTAAGTGCCTCTGTCTGATGCATTTTCAGTGCTGAGCTGTAATCGGGCCTTAAAAGTTAGGCCCGTCAGGTCCCGAGCCCGACAGATTTCGGCCCGAGCCCAACAAGTACATTTTGATTGACAGCTTTTTAAAAGCCTGAACCTCTTACAGTCCGGCATTATTCAAATGTGCGCACACACACAGCTTTTGTCCAGAATGAGTAATTTATACATGTTTTAACATAATTTATTCATTACTAACATGGCCACTTAGAAGTTGGAACAAAGAAATTAAATAAGTCCTCTGTAACATCGTAACATCTCAGCTAGAGTTGTCAAAAAGTACAGAGTTCAATACTTTTGGTACTGAAAGTTTAAAAACTTGCATTTCCCACTCACATGTGAGCACTGTTGAGCCAATTTTTTCACTGATTAGCTATAGTGTTCACGCGCTTGACATATGACTGTGACTGGCTACAATGATCAGCACTTCACGCTCCTCACCTCTCCTTTAGCTCTAATTTATGTGCCTCTAATTGATGCATTTTCAGTGTCTCTGATAGGTGAATTGTCAGTGCTGACTAATCTAAGTTCCTCTGATTGGCTTGTCTTTAGTGCTGATTAATCTAAGCGCCTTTGATTGGCCAATGCATTCATAAGTTTAACAGAAATACGTTTAATTGAATACAAGGCTCAACACAGCGCCTAAAAGCAATCTGATGCAATGTGAGAGAATCTAAATGTAATTACGTGAATTAATACTTTTCATTCATTTTCAGCTCCCATTTTAATCGCGACAGCTGTATACATTGTTTAATTGTGCAGGGACTTTTTTTGCCTCTCTGTCTTGATTTTATGGGACATTTTTGTTCATTTTGGTGGCATTTTTGCCCCTAGCCCTCATTCATTTCTGACCCTGGCTGTAAATCTTTCAATCAGGGTGTTTTTCAGGGTGTTTTTATTGTAAATCTTAGACTCCCTGTGACACCCTTCTGATTCAGTTTTGATACCTCAGTATTAGCAAAGTTGCTGTGGCTACATAACATTTCGCACAACATTAACAAAAAATGCCTTGGGTTGTGTGTGAAGATGTCCTTCAGACGTGACAGTAATGTGAGTGCAGTGTCAGAGTCCCTGCTGAACTCCGAGGTCAAAGAACCATTCTGTCTTCTCCTTGTATAAAAAAACACTTTAAATGTCTTATACCAATCACTGGAATAAGCTAAAATGCCATGCCATGCTATTTTGTTCTCTGCACCTTGTATCAGTTCACTGCGTCATTGCATCATAATCATAACTGTGAATGTGTGTCTCCTATATGCTTCATTGACTCAATTCTTGGTACATGTAACATGTTACATGTGGTTTATGTGACAGGTTGGACCTCATGTTCAGCACCTCGACCACCTACAGACCCCCTCCCCTCCCTATAGGCAGTGTCTTTTCCTCCCCCTTTTTGGTGGAGTGAATAAGAAGGGAACCCAGAGACTGAGAGACTTGGAGTCGAAAGACACTCATCCAGCCCTGCAATGCCCAGTAGTACCCCAAGCACCAACGGAATCATGCCTGAAGTAAAGAAACCAGGTAAGGGCTGCTCTCATTGCCTCACCTATATCAGTTCATTATTATTATCAAAACAGGCTGTGTGCCAGGACCCACTGTTGCTTGCTGCAAATGCATCACTGGATGTTGCTTTATATTTTAAGAATCTGGCACTAGCAAATAAACAAGTAAAACTTTAGCTTCTTTTAAAACAGTGCTTATGTATGTGTATATGAACTTTTGCAAAGATACACAATGAAGGCGAAAGAAAATTGACAAAATAGTAAAAAATAGAAAGAAAAGAGTACATGGAAATTAAATGCAAAATAAAACATAATAAATTGAAAAATAGCAAATATCTGCAAGAGAAAAAAAAGTAAGTTTTCTGAGGAAAATAGATCATAAATGGCAAGGTAAAATGCACATTAAAACAACTTGATTATAAATGTGTAATTTGTTTTATTTTAATACATTTGTATATTTTTTGTTGACGTTTTATTATTTTTTTTGTAAATATGTTAATTTGAGTTTTATATGTTTACATTTTTTGTACATTTTATATTAATAGGTATTCTCATTTTCATCTTGGTATATCACAAAATAAAAAGTAAAACACAGCAGCAATAGGACATATGAATGCATACTGCATGTTGTACTGAAACTGACAGGTACAATTGGAAAACAAGGGAAAATATTGTGTGTGTGTGTGTGTGTGTGTGTGTGTGTGTGTGTACCTGGTATTCATCACGTTGTGGGGACCAAATGTCCCCACAAGGATAGGAATACCAGTAGATTTTGACCTTGTGGGGACATTTCTCAGGTCCCCATGAGGAAACAGGCTTATATATCATGCACAATGAGTTTTTTTGAGGAAGTAAAAGTGTGCACAATCTCCTGTGAGGGCTAGGTTTAGGTGTAGGGTAGGTGTAGGGCGATAGAAAATACGGTTTGTACAGTATAAAAACCATTACGCCTATGGAATGTCCCCATAAAACATGTAAACCCAACATGTGTGTGTGTGTGTGTGTGTGTGTGTGTGTGTGTGTACACCTACTT
>NC_133361.1:41708581-41764771 GCF_049309525.1 Garra rufa
TGACAACAAATTATTATGAGAGGAAAGATGGTCATACAAGACCTTGTACGCTCTCTCGGGCCTGCTTATATTTTAAGATAAGCATGTTGTCAAAAATCCTCTAGACTTACATACTATTTAAAGTACTTCAAATGCAGACATATGTACACACATGGAAGGCTTTATTATGTGCTTTACTCAGCATTTACATATACTGTAACTATAAGCCCAATACTATTACTAAGTAAATCACTGCATAATTTCAAATGTTTCCAAGTTCAATATCACACAGTAAGATTGATATACAAGTGAAATGATCAGCATTCAACAGATGAATCTTCTTTCAGGTGTTAATATAGTTGCATGGTACCTCTTTCACCCGTCTACTCTAACATGTCGCCCTCATCTGTCAGCTCAACAACTCTCTCTCTGTTTCTCTCTTTGACTCTCTCTCGCTCCTAATTTTCACTCAGTTTTTTTCAATTGTAGTTGTCTTTTAATTTGAAATTTGTGGTCATTTATTTATTTATTTTAATTTCAATTTTAATTTGTAATATTTATTTTTTCATTTTTTTAATATTCACTTAAATTCACTTAAAACGACAGACAACTAATAATAATATAATATAATATAATATAATATAATATAATATAATATAATATAATATAATATAATATAATATTTTAAGTACTGCTTTTCTCCTTTTTAGGACCTTCTTGCACATAAGTAAATATGTAACATTTAGTAATATAATATAATATATTTTAAGTACTGCTTTTTACCCTCTTGCACCTAAGTAAATATGTAGCATTTAAAATATAATATAATATAATATAATATAATATAATGAATATACTATAATATAATATAACATAATATAATATAAAAATATATTATTTAATATAATAATATTTTAGTACCGCTTTTTACCCTCTTGCACCTAAGTGAATATGTAACGTTTAATAATATAATATAATATAATGACTATACTATAATATAATATAACATAATATAATATAATAAAAATATTATTTAATATAATAATATTTTAGTAATGCTTTTCACCCTCTTGCACCTAAGTAAATATGTAAAATTTAGTAATATAATATAATATAATATAATATAATATAATATTTTTAGTACTGCTTTTCTCCTTTTTTGGACCATCTTGCACATAATTAAATATGTAACATTTAGTAATATAATATAATATATTATAATATTTTAGTGCTGCTTTTCACTTTGTTAGGACCCTCATGCACCCAAGTAAATATGTACCATTTAAAAATATAATATAATATATTTTAGTACTGCTTTTTACCCTCTTGCACCTAAGTAAATATGTAACATTTAATAATATAATATAATATAATATAACATAACATATCATAATATAATATAATAAAAATATAATTTAATATAATAATATTTTAGCACTGCTTTTCACCCTCTTTCACCCTGCTTTTTCTACTCTTTCACCCTAAGTAAATATGTAAAATTTAGTATTATAATATACTATAATATACTATAATATAATATAATATAATATAATATAATATAATATAATATAATATAATATAATATAATATAATATAATATAATATAATATAATATAATATTTTTAGTACTGCTTTTCTCCTTTTTAGGACCTTTTTGCACCTAAGTAAATATGTAAAATTTAGTAATATAATATAATAAAAATATAATTTAATATATAATATTTTAGTACTACAATTCACGTAGTAACATTTAATAATATAATATAATATAATATAATATAATATAGTATAATATTTTTAGCACTGCTTTCTCCTTTTTAGGACATTCTTGCATGTAAGTATATACGTAAAATTTAGCATTATTATATTATATTATATTATATCATAATATTTTAGTACTGCTTTTCACCTTCTTGATCCTCTTGCACAGAATGAAATATGTAACATTTAAAAACATAAATATAGTAGAATAGAATAGAATAGAATATTTATAGTACTGCTTTTCTGCTTGTTAGGACACTCTTGCTCCTTATTAAAAGATGAAAGGAGGCTCCTACTGGTTTCTTATTGACTTATCAATGATGACATGCCGCCTTCTTGATCACAGAGGTAATGAAGTGTAAAACCCTCCACAGTATCTCATCTCCACAGCTCTGCCATCCTTGTTTTATTTATGCCTCCTGAGATTTAGCCAAGTTGGGTCTGACTTACTGAGCAAAGCATTATCTGGCAAGATTAGACATCACATGTACATGGTACACCATGAGCGTGTAATGCTCAGCAATCTAAGTCAGCATGGAAACCAACTCAATCAATGTTAAGAGAGATCTGATCTAACCAATATCTGAGAAGGTCTCTTATGCGAGCGGGTAGAATGTCTTTCTGAGGACTGCGATGGGTCACACCTCTGAAATCTCCCTTTACAGACATGAATCCCTCTATTTGTGCATCTGTCTGTTCATGTTATTTTCCATCGGGCCTGTTTCAAGTAAGCAATCAACAGAGGGCCGACATTCGGCATGTGCTTTTCAACACTCGGGGGCCACAAGATCATATCCGTCGCCTTCCCTTTCAAATCATCATGCATAGCGTCTCCTTGATCCAGCCACCAAATATGAACCATACAAGCATGCCCGTGACTGCTGGGTGCATAACAGGCGTTAGCCAGGCACGCTACGGACGTGTCCAACACAAACAGCTTGCTTTCTGCACTGTCATCACGAGCGAAAGACAGCAAAGCCTAGCAAAGACCCTGAGGTCATCAACATAGCTGCTGATGCTAAAAAGAGGTGAAGTTCAAAGTTACTCCACGGTTGTTCCAGTTGATATCATGCCAGTTTTACTGTAAATATTTGATAAACGCTGACCACATTTAATAGTTAGGTTATAAATTATAATGTAGAAACATAATACAACATGGATTTCCTACAATGACATGCTCACAGTTTCCACTGGGGTGAATAATCTGACCTTTTCAAACACTTAATTCACTTCAGCCCCTGATCACAAACTAACTTTGTCCAAAAAAAAAGTTTTCCATTAAAATGTATTTTTTAAACAAGGTTTAGGTCACCTCCAGAAAAAAAAAATCCTGATAATTTCCTCACCTCCTTGTCATCCAAGATGTTTATGTCTTTCTTTTCTCAGTCAAAAAGAAAGGTTTTTGAGGAAAACATTCCAGGATTTTTCTCCATACAGTGGACTTCGAAGAGGATCAATGGGTTGAAGGTCCAAGCTGAAGTTAAATGCAGCTTCAAAGGGCTCTACACGATTCCTTACGAATACAGATCTTATCTAGCAGAATAATCAGTCGTTTTCTAAAAAATAGAAAATAATGCCAGTCTTGCATTAGCTCGATTTCACACATTATGTAATCAAAGGTCATTTGGGAGTAGGCAGAAGTACTGACTCAGTGTTTATAAAGTGAATGTGCATAGTTTTTTGCCCTACCCTACCTTTTTGAACCGAAGTACACAGGTGAAGATCTAACCATGTGTGACCTTTCCAACGTGATTATGTAATGCGTGAAGTTGAGCTAGTGCAAGATGAGCATTTGTGGTAAAAGTATATAAACTTGTATTTTTTTTTTAGCAAATGACCAATCGTTTCGCTAGATAAGACCCTTATTCTTTGTCTGGGATCATATAGAGCCCTTTGAAGCTGCACTGAAACTTCAACATGTTGATCCCCATTAAAGTCCACTATATGGAGAAAAATCCTGTAATGTTCCTTAATTTATTTTAGACTGAAGAAAGAAATACATGAACATGGATGACATGGGGGTGAGTAAATTATCAGGAAATTATTATTCTGGAAGTAAATTAATCTTTTAAGAAGTACGATAGTTTATAAGGCAACACAACTTTTCTAGAGAAAATAAAAATGTATTTATAAGAAAAAATATATATATATATCAGAGGTTGCGTTAGACTTTAACATTGTCCGTCATTTCGACGGACAGGGTCTTAAAAAATCCATCATAATCCATTAATACATATTAAAAAAAGGGCACGAATTTTGCATGTTAATATGAAAGAAGTTTACATATAAATTTTTCTCAGGTTTTTACCTGTATTTTTATTATTACACTTTTTAAAAAAAAAATTTTTTTTATTACGCATTGCATAGGTTTAAAATAAATGTCCGTAAACTTGACAGATGTTGTCCTGACAGAAACTTACTAGTAGTTTTTTTGTTTTTCTACTAAATCTTATAATGTTTTCTGAATTTATTTATTTTATGGAAAACAAGAAAAAAATGCCACATTTAAAAAAATGAGTTAAATATGGACTAACCCAACGGTTAAATTTCTCAATTACATTTTTAACCCAAAAGTTGGGTTAGTCCAAATTTGAAGGTTAAAACTTAGCATTTTAATATAAAATTATATTGAGAAAATCGCCTTTAAAGATGTCCAAATGAAGTTCTTAGCAATGCATATTAGTATCAAAAATTAAGTTTAGATATATTTTAGTGGTGGACCGTTATCAGCTGAGACTATTATCGGGCGATAAAAAAAATATTGCCATTAATCTATTCTCAAAGTTGGGTTGGGAGCTAGGTCTATACTACACAAGCTATGATGACTTTCACCTTGATATTTTAGCACGGATGTATACCTAGCCGAATTGCACTGTAGGGGGCGAAAACGAGTCTTCGAACCTGTGTGTGTATGCCTACTGTGAAATTTCCACATCAAACAAGACGTGCTAACATGGATGCAGCTATGAAGCCGCCGGGTTTGCTTCAGGGCAGGGGCGTTGCTAGACCCTTTTTACTGGGGCACGTGCCCCATTGAAAATCTGATGTGCCCCAGTAAAATCTCAAATTTGAGTTATAATTTACTTTGATAATCCCGAAATAAAGACATTAAACAATATGCCCGTGCGCGTCTGTGTATTTAACATCTCAAAGACGTACTTTTAGTCATTATTTGGGTAGCACACATATTCTGAATGCCTTCGGCAGAATTCAAATTAGCCATTTCAATTTAGATTATTCTAGATTAATTCCAAGATTACAGTGAGATTAATCTAGATTAAAAAAATTAATTATGCCCAACACTAATATATTTATTGTAGGAAATTTACAAATTATCTTAATGGTACATGATCTTTACTTAATATCCTAATGATTTTTGGCATTAAAAAAAATCAATCATTTTGACCCATACAGTGTATTTTTGGCTACTGCTACAAATAAACCCATTCTACTTATAACTGGTTTTGTGGTCCAGGGTCACAATTATGTGTTCCTCTGGTGAAAGATGTGAGTGAACAGGGCTTTGTGAATGATCCCTTATTGGACATTTGGGATTTTGTAACAAGGCTTTCACCCAGACCCCCTTCCATGTACCTCTTGTTTACAGCATTCTTCCGTTCATGGTCATTCTCCACCGAGTCCCCACTCACGAAACACCAAGGTTGAATCTCACACCAGGGAGAAAACCCTGACTGGAAGAGCTGTCAGCATGGCTTCGAATTGCGTGAACATAGCCTCGACATCCGACATTTTTAGACCTTTCTGATTTGTTTTATTTTGGAGCTCTGCTTCATGACCATGCTTATAGTCTAGTATGCTGGCTGTCATGCTCAACCCCTCCCTCCTGTTCTTCCTGACTCCCTCCATACCAGCCCCTATAAGGGAGAGGTCCCGAAGAGAGGCTGAAACAGGCTATGACTGATGGAGTGACCTGTCAGCAGCAGTTGCTTATCTCTAGCCCTGATCCCTTTACCACCTCTGTTCCCTTCGCTCCTGCACCATCCATTCCTCTATAACGCCCTCTTTAAGTCCCAAGCAACTGATGGAATTTATATGTGCACCAGGATTATATCTAAGGTTACACTGCAGAAAGATTAATGGCTGCGACATTTGCTTCTTTTCATTATCCTCCATTTGTATCTCACAATTACTTGATGGCCTATAAGGGCTTTCCTGTCATAATGTGCGTAGAGCATGTTTCTTTGAGAAATAAAGATACAAAGCTGTCACTGAGGTGGTATCCTAAGGTACAAATACTAAAAGTTACATCTTTATATCTTAAGGTACATATTAGTAGCTTTTGAAAGGTTACCACCACAGAAACAGCTTTGTACCTTTTTTCTGAGAGTGTATAAGAAATTAAATAAAAGATAAGGATGATGATGGTGACCTTTGAACAATCTGTTCTTAGTGATTGTCAGCAAGATCACAAACGGTGGGGGTCTTGAACAGGTGTACAGTAGTCCCCGTCCTATATGTGACCCTGGACCACAAAACCAGTCATAAGGTTAAATTTGACTAAACTGAGATGTATACATCATATGAAAGCTCAATAAATAAGCTTTCTATTGGTGTATGGTTTGTTGGGATAGGACAATATTTGGGCGAGATACATCTATTTGAAAATCTGGAATCTGAGGGTGCAAAGAAATCAAAATACTGAGAAAATCACCTTTAATGTTGTCCAAATTTGGTTCTTAACAATGCATATTACTAATCAAAAATTACATTTTGATATGTTTACAGTAGGGATTTTACAAAAAATCTTCATGGAACATGATTTTTACTTAATTTCCTAATGATTTTTGGCATAAAAGAAAAATCAAAAATTTTGACCCATGCAATGTATTTTTGGCTATTGCTACAAATATACCCCAGCGACTTAAGACTGGTTTTGTGGTCCAGGGTCACATATGTGCTGAAACACAGCTGACCCGATCACTTAAAGGTGCACACCGCTGTCACGAAGACCCATTATAGTGATGTCAGTCACCTCTGTCCCCTCCCACTGCCTGAACCATGCAACCAATCAAACGAGAGTCTAGAGTACAAACCAGCATCTCAGGCTTGCTTAAACGTGACTGAGGAATTACTGACAGCATGACTTTTTTGCTGATGGTAAATGATATAATTGAAAGTGAGACAATTCTTCGTGGAGTAACTTTCAACCTTCTTTTTCAGTCAGCTGACAACCAAACTGTACACCGTATAGATATATAAATCATACATATATATAATAGTCTTTTTTAACCTTAACATATATAAAAACTAAACAATAAAATATATAAAAATTACCTTAAAATAAGATTTATTTGAAGAGCAACACTGGAAAAGATATGAAGATTTAAGTGTATAGACTGTTTCACATTTCTTTTCAACATTTTTAAATTTCAAAAGTATATCACTAAAGTAAAACAAAATACACTTGCAATTTGTCCAAATATTTCAACATAAAATCTAACATAAAGTCTATGTTTGTAGTAAAAATACACTTTTAACAGCTATATCTACAGCATTTATTAATTTTAGTTAATGTTAATTTCAGCATTTACTACTGCAATTATTAAAATCACAAGTTGTTTGTTAACATTAGTTAATGCATTGTGAACTAACATGAACAAACAATGAACGACTGTATTTTTATTGCCTAACATTAACGAAGATCAATAAATACTGTAATAAATGTAGTTCATTGTTCGTTCATGTTAGTTGCTACATTAACTAATGTTAACACCTTATTGTAAAGTGTTACCATTCTCTCAAAATATCAGTTTGAACATTGTTACTTGTCAAGTAAGTTAATTAATTTAACATTATTCTTTTAAGATTTCCAGATGTTTACCCAGAAAACCAAATAAAACATACCTTTTATTGAGGAATGCTCATTGCAGGGCTCAAACCTGCAACCTTTCCTTTTCCGCCCTGAGTTTTACCCACTACAACACTCCATTTGCAGGATATTATGCGTTTCATTGTTACAGTGACCTTTCCCTTCTTTGCCACCAATCTGCTGCTCCAATTAACACTTAAACTTTCAAAAATAGCTCCAAGGCACCCAATGCCACCGATAATTATGATAACCTAAGGGAGCCGCTAATATTAATGTCCGCATTAACAAAAGGTGTCAAAAATGTGTGCGCTGTAATACATGAGCCAGAGGACTGCAGATGGTTTTCTCAGAAGGTGCCTGAGAAAATCAACAGTAACGAGAAAAGTGTTAAACCTGCATGCCCAGTGCTGGACATAAACATGCCAACACCACTAACGCCGTGGAAATGAAGTGCGGCAGAAACAAAAATGTATTCTTGGAAACTGCTGTCAGAGCCTCTGATGTGTGTCCATGGTGAATGTAAGTTTAGGCCTAGCATGCTTCTTAGATGTAACCTAAACCCTGACAGGCATGGGTAAACTGTATGATTCAGTGCTAACAACAGTGGGGGTAGATGAATGGCATACCACAGGGTGATATATTGCGCACGAGAGGTAAGGAAGAGGGATCAGAAAAGCAATGTAAGGAAAAGGAAGACTCTAGATTGCTGGCGTAGCGTCAATATCATTTCCAAAGTGGTTTAATGGGAACTTCTGATGTTAACTGATGTACATTTTCACCCCTACAGGAAGAAAAGGATCAAGAGCAGAAGCAACTCCCGCAGGTATGCAATCCTACTGAGCTTTCACTGTCCTAATCAGAGCGCCCCCTGTTGCAACAGCTGCTTTCCAAAACCCCACCCTCCAAAAACATGTCAGCAAACCTACAAAACTATTTTTTCTAAAGTGACGCAACAGTGACACCAGTTACAGCAGCAGGAAAACATCTTTGTTGCCTCCTCTGAGCCCACTGAGCGTATATCGTCTAACTGACCCTTCGCAAACAGATTGATTGACAGGCAATCTGACCAATCATAACGCAGAATCAGCCATTTTGTCCGACAAGGAAATCAGAGAAGAGAGTAGATTAACGTCGGTGGACTTAAACTTGAAAAATTGTGTGTATTGATGTCTTTCCTGAGTTGAAATAAAATTCGTTCTGATTTGTTCATTCATGTTTATTTTGTGCTTTAAGTAAAGAAGAAAAGACAATCGGTTCACATGTCGATTGATCTAATAAAGCAATACAGTGATCTGTCACAATTGTCAGCATGTTGGGGTCAGTTGACCCTTCACAAAAACCCACCGTCCTGTTGCTATGTCTGACAATCAGTGCCGCTCTCACACTACACATCATGTTCTCACGCAGTGAAAAATACATTGCGGAGCAAAGAGGAAACTGACACTAAAACTGAAACTGGTTACTTCTGGTATAAAACAAGGTGTCAGTTTTAAAATGTTGTAATTTTGAAAGAAATTCAAACAATAAATACCGCATTGATATATTTTAAGATCAATAAGTGCAAGTTTCTTTCAATTGAGACAGCTTAGACTCAAAGTTAATCTACTCTCCTGTCTGATTTGTTTGTCCGACAGAACAGCGGATTTGGCACTATGATTGGTCAGATCACCTGTCAGTCAAGCTGTTTGTGAAGGGTCATTCGAGAATGTATGTGAAAAAGTCCCGTGAGAGGAGGCAATGCCTTCATCGCACTATGATTGGCCTATTGCGCTGTTCAGGCAATAAGATAAATGTCATTTTCGTGTGCGACCCGCATCCAGAAATTGCTCTGAATTGATAAATATTGTTGTTAATCAGGAAGACTGATTAAAAAGTAAGTACATAACTCTTCTACTTAGATATCACCGCTTTACATCAAATAACATTCAAATCTGAAACCACTTGAAAACATAATTTGCAAGATTTTTTTTTTTGTAATCAATCAATTTGGTGAGTTAAAGTTACATTTCTGTCTTAGCCATCGTGACACCACAGTGTTTACAAAACTTTGATGACTGATGATCCAAAAATAAGCCGACTGTTAAAAACAGCTGAAAGTCTGAAGAAACTTGATGAAAAATCTACTGTAACAGAACAATAACTACATTTTAAAACTACCTGGAAAATGTGTGAGATGGAACATGAATTTACATTAAATAAATAATTAAAAAAACATTTATGACACTAAAGTATTTGAATACTTTAACCATGTATTTAATGTTATATTTATTCAAACCAAGTATAAATTTAATGTTAAGCATTTTTACATTTATTCCCAAATTTATTAAGAATGAGGTAACAGTTTTCAGATATTTTGTGCATACTTTATCCGTGAACTCAAGTTCAACTGTTGGACTTGTCACTTGTTTTTGTATGATCATTCATTAAAGCTCGGTAAACACTGCAAGCTTCATGATGGTCACAGATTATTACGGGGCTGTTTAGCCAAATATCTATCACGTTTTTTCTAGGATTCTGGCAGTTTGACAGTTTATCATGGTTTTTCCTTGACTGTCTTTAAATGAAACAGTTGCAGAACCACCGTATTTTAATCACAATCCAAACAAACATGCTACATGTAGCATGAGCAGTTTTTAATGTAAATTAGATTACAATTTCAAAACTGAAAGCAAAAACTGATTGGGCTGACCTTAGCTTTGTGATATTATGATACATAAAATGAAATAAAAACAGCAGACAGGCTAAATGAAACGTAAATTCACTCTCTGACAGCAGGTGGCGCTTATGAAACAACGGCAAAACAGCATTTCCTTGGTTACTGCTGTGAACAAAACAGCCTTGCTGTTTTAAATACAACATTAATATGCATTATACAGAGGAAAGATGAAAAGAAAATTCTATCTAAATTATTCTGAAAACAGTCAGTTTCCCCCAGAACAGTTGAACAGTGAACAGTTAACTGTTACCTTAACTATACCTTTAATTTCATCAAAGTCAATGCTCACTAAAAACAGGCTCGCAGATCGTTATTCCAAGTCATTTAAGGTATGGAGAACATACTGTTCTTATTATAGTACAGATACCTAGATCAAAATAGCATGTAAATCTGAAAATATGTTTTGTATGTGCGATCATTACCATGACTTTTTCAAGGTGAGTGCTGCTGTCTTTACACCTCTCTGTCTTAATTGTGTTAATGGGAGGGGATCGTAATACAATGGAAGTCGCATGAAGCTTGGGCCTCCAATAGACAGCTGACATTTTAATAGGATTATGCAGTCATGGTATAGTATATAATGACCTCTTGCTCTTTTTTCTTCCCTCCATCACAGAAAAGGCGCCACCATATGAACCCAACATCACTGAACCCAGTACTAGAGCTGATCTGATGAAATGTACGTATGAATATTACAGGGACTGTCTTGTTTCTTGCATTTTGTATGGCTGTATATTATAGTTTACTAGGCTTCTGACCTCTGAAATGTTATTTTGCCCTCAGACTGGATACAACTCTCTCTGGATGACAGAACTGCTCAGAAAATGTTGTGGCTGTCAGAAGGTGGAGCCAAAGTGTCACGTATGTCAGAGGAAGTGTGTCCTGTTCTAGACAGGCCAGAGAGATTTGAACATTCACCACAGGTATGTAAGTCTCTCTGTCTGTCTCTACATTGTTTGTTCTATTGTGTGATCTATAAAAAGTATTTTTGAACAGCTTATGTAATTCTTTCTTCTTATGTTTTTAAGGGTTAGTTCATTCAAACTTTAAAATTGTCATCATTTACTCACTCTCATGTTGTTCCAAAGACTTTCGGTCATCATTAGAACAGTTCTCTCAAATTTCTTGTCCATTGATCGAAAGTTTATGTAATTAACATTTTCAGGCTTCACAAACTACATGAAGACATCATGCAAATAATGTGCACTACCAGTCAAATGTTTTTGAACAGTAAGATTTTTAATGTTTTTTTTTTTTTTTTAAAGAAGTCTCTTCTGCTCACCAAGCCTGCATTTATTTGATCCAATTAGAGCAAAAACAATACAATTTTGAAATGTTTTTACTATTTAAAATAACTGTTTGTAAATACATATAATTTATACATGTGATTTATTCCTGTGGATTCAAAGCTGAATTTTCTGCATCATTACTTCAGTCAAAATATCCTTCAGAAATCATTCTAATATTCTGATTTGCTGTTCAAAAAAAACATTTATTAATGTTATTATTATTATGTTGAAAACAGCTAAGTAGAATTTTTCAGGTTTCTTTGATAAATAAAAAGAACAGCATTTATCTGAAATAGAAATCTTTTGTAACATTATAAATGTCTTCATCATCACTTTTGATCGATTTAAAGCATCCTTGCTAAATAAAAGTATTATTTTTTATAATTTCTCCCCTCTTGAAAAAGATGATACTGACCCCTAGCTTTTGAATGGTGTAGTGTATAATGTTACAAATGCTTTTTATTTCAGATAAATGCTGATCTTTTGATCTTTCTGTTCATCCTATTCATCCAGAAAAATTTACTTAACTGTTTTAAATATTGATAATAATAATAATAATAATAATAATAATAATAATAATAATAAATGTTTCTTGAGCAGCAAATCAGCATATTAGATTGAAGACCAGAGTAATGATGTTGAAAATGTAACTGATCACAGGAATAAATTACATTTTTAAATATATTCAAATAGGAAGCAGTTATTTTAAATATTACAAATATTTCACAATATTACTGCTTTTGCTGTATTATGGATCAAATAAATGCAGGCTTGATGAGCAGAAGAGACTTATTTTTTTAATCCTTCATCAATAATGACAGGAAGGGAAGTGGGAGAGAGATAGGGGGCGGGATCGGGAAAAGGTCCTCGAGTCGGGATTCGAACACGGGACGCCCGGAGCGCAACGGCGCCAACAGAAGAGACTTATTTTAAAAAAATAATAATAATCTAACTTTTGACTTGTAGTGTATATAAATATATTGAGTAGTTTAATCCAAGTCATGAGACATGACATTTTATATGATGAAAAGTTTTGATTTAGGTTTTTATTCACACATAAGCACAGATTTAAAATAAATAAATATAAACAAAAAATATTAAAGGTGCCATAGAATGGAAAACTGTGTTTAGCTTGGCATAGTTAAATAATAACAGTTCAGTACATGGACATGACATACCATGAGTCTCAAACACCATCGTTTCCTCCTTCTTATATAAATCTAGTATTTGCAAAAGACCACCGAAAAATAGGTCAATTCCAACATAACACCGACTGTTACGAAACAGTCGGTGTTACAGCCGAGATCGTTAATAGTTACGCCTCCAACATTTGCATCGCCCAATCATCATTAACGTCAGTACATCACTAAAATAAGGCAAGCCACTGAAGGGACACGGTCAGCTTAATGCTAGCGCTAGCCTGTTACATTGCAGTACATATGTACATACTGTTACATTGCAGTTAAATTTTACTTACCACATAAATGGAGAGAGATGACTAAGCTGATGATGACGAATGATTAACAGATCCTGAGCATCAGTAAAGTATCAAAACTTGTGCGGTAAGTCCTTGTGTCGCTGCAGTATAACATTACACAGAGCACATGTGTCCAAATTCAGGGTCTGCATCCTCCTTAGGATCCTTCCTACCAGGTTGAAGGAGGAGGGGTCCTCCAAAGACTGCAAAACCTGGAAGTAGGTGTCAGTGAATTTGGACAGCCTACCCTTCTTTCAGTTCCCTCCCTTCCCCGTCGCTCATATCCTGTCGCCTAGCAACCGTGAAAGCGCTAAGCAAGAAGTAAGGTTATCTGTACTGCACAAAACAAAATAACTACTCTTTCATCCCTAAAAGCGTTAAAAACATCTTCAATCACTAACAAGAAATTAGCTGTGTGTAAGGGGATATTCACACAGGCAGTAAGAAAGAAGCTAGTTTACGAAAGTGATGTTTTTTAACATATATACATACAAATGTAAAAAAAAAAAAGCTTAACGCTAAAACCAAAGGCCTAACTAGACAACCGCTGTAAAAAAATATTTTTTGAAACGGCAGTTTTTTTAAAACTTCCATCATTACTACCGCTTGCTTCGTCCGCCATTATTTGAAAATTCTGGAAGCGCTCTGCCGAAAGGAATTGTGGGATAGGTAGGACGGGAAAGGATCCACCAGACCCATCCTTCCAATTCGGGGAAAAGGAGGACGTATTTGTGGGCCGCATTTGAAGGATCCTATGAATTTGGACAGCCTTCGTCGCGGCGCTGTGACGTAACATCCTTCAAATGAGTCCTCCGAAGGATGTAGACCCTGAATTTGGACACAGTCAAGTGAGAGTAAAATGTCGGAGATTCAAAACGGCAGATTCAACAAACCGCATATTAAAAGCTGCTAGAGCTCCGTAATTAAATAAATATTTCCTCCATGTGCGAGATATTGAGATGAGCAGCTCTGTGAAACAGCCAATCAGAGCAGAGCTCACATTAATATTCATGAGCCTTCCAAATAAGCCAATAACAGAGCATTTCATTCTAGGGACAAATTCTAGGGTTGTAAATTGACCTGTAAAACCATTTCTGGATTTTTTTTGCCCTTTCCTGTGCCATATACCTTCTATGTTGATCAGAGAAGACAATTTAACAATTTAAAATATTGTATCAATGCATTCTATGGCACCTTTAACAAAAACTTGACTTAGAAAGTCATAATTATGACATGAATCGAAATTGTTGATTATGATCATGATTATGAGACAAAAAGTTAGAATGAAAAGTTGATAAGTCAGACATTCTAAATTAGAATGATAAGGTTTAATGTAAATTATGGAAAAAAATGTTGTCATGATTATGACCTCACTTTTTTGTCTCATAATATTTCGCTTTTTTTTTTTGTAAATGGGCTTCCATAGTTCCATGTATGTGATTCTATTTACTCATGAACAAATCATTAGAGTCTAATATTTCAATGAATCTGATGATATGGTTTACAAAAATCAGTCTGAATGATTCATTCACTCACAAGTTCATCTGAGGAGGAAAGCTAAGCAAGTTTGAAATGACACAAGAGTGAGTAAATGATGACAGTATGTAATGCAGAAAGGCCTGTTCACACCAAGGAAACTATATTGTTAAAATCACTTTTAGTATGTTTTTTTTTCAGCTGATAAATGATAAAACATTGACACCTAATCAGAATCAATCCTGCTGGTGTGGATGCTAAAATAGTTATCGGTCTTGGTGTGAATGGGCCTTAAGACTGTCTGTCAACAACTGCTGCTGGGATAACTCACAATACCCTTCTGAAGGTGCTGTGTAAGGAGGGTCTTCTGGGCAGTCGTGGGTACTGGGAGGTGGACTACGAGGGCTGGGTGGTGATCGGAGCAGCCTGTGAAAGCGCAGGGCGGAAAGCTAAGGATGGTCCGTGTGGCCTGGGAGAGAACGACCTGTCATGGGGTGTGGGCTGGGCCGGATCCTGCTACCAAGTCTGGCACAACGGAGAAAACGTCGAATTCCAGGCTCCCCTCTGTCCCACCATCGGCATCTACGCTGACCAGCCAGCTGGCATCCTCAAGTTCTTCCTGGTTGAAGATGGAGAGAACGGCTCCAAGGAGGTCAGACTGATTCATCGGTTCTCAACCAGTTTCAAGGAGAAGCTCTTCCCTGGTTTCTGGGTGGGCAGGAACTCCTACTGCTGGATCCGAAAGAAGGATCAGTAGTGGGGTGAATACATGACGAGAAGTAGGGGTTGGAAGGAAACAGGGTATGGGTGACATTAGAAAGAGGACAGGAAAGTTTGAGAAAAAGTCATAGGTAAGGAGTAAGATAAAGAAAAAAGTTATCTAACAAACAATACTACTGAAACTGTAAATGGAGACTTGCATACTAAATGAATCTGCCTGTTACTAACCACTAGGTTTGTTTAAAATGTAGTATTTTAGTATTTTACCAAGCCGTTTAATTGGTGTAGCATTAATCTTTATACTAACGATTTTGAATAGTCACTGTATTAATTTTATATTCCATGTGATGAGAAATGCAAATACTGTAGTGAATATGTATCTCTGTGGTCTAATAAACTACTTCAAAATAGTAGTCATGAGTGATCTTGGGGGTCTAACACACACACACACACACACACACACACACACACACACACACACACACACACACACACACACACACACACACACACACACATGTTGGGTTTACATGTTTTATTGGGACATTCCATAGGCGTAATGGTTTTTATACTGTACAAACCGTACTTTCTATCGCCCTACACCTACCCTACACCTAAACCTAGCCCTCACAGGAGATTGTGCACACTTTTACTTCCTCAAAAAAACTCATTGTGCATGATTTATAAGCCTGTTTCCTCATGGGGACCTGAGAAATGTCCCCACAAGGTCAAAATCTACTGGTATTCCTATCCTTGTGGGGACATTTGGTCCTCACAACGTGATGTATACCAGGTACACACACACACACACACACACACACACACACACACACACACACACACACACACACACACACACACACAGTGGAGATCAAAATAAGATAATTTATCTATATAACCTATTTCCTAAATTTCAATTTCACTGCTTAGTCCTATTTGATGTTATCCTAACAGAAGTAGAAGGGCAGTTTTTAAGCATATTTCATAAAATAATTGTATTCTGCAGCACAGTATAAAAACTCAAATGAGATATTTAAAAAAGAACTCTGATCAAAATTAGAGAACACATACAGATACCTTCAAGTTATTGGTGTTAATCTGGCACCTGGTGGTAATTTCCTTAATTATATGACAAACCCTATTTAACTGGTAGCATTTCTCCAATTCTCACTGAGATTGCAAGATGGCGGGCTGCTCTGAGGTGACTGAAACCCTGTGGCAGGAGGTTGTCCAGATGAAGGCCAAAAGGATGACACTTTCAGCCTTTGCAAAGTGTGTATTCTTGTGGTGCCATCATCACCCATTCAGAGTAATTTATGGCATTCACAGTTTATGATTGGCAAATACAGACCTGCAAATTCTTTGGTTTCATAGCATTTTTTGTAGTTGAACCCTTTCCAACAATGGTTGTATGATTTTGAGATCCATCTATTTACACTGAGGACAACTAAGGGACTCATATGCAACTATTACATAAGGTTAAAACACTCACTGATGCTCCAGAAGGAAACACAATGCTTTAAGAACCAGGGGTGTAAACTTTTAGAATTTTAAAATCAGGGTAAATCGAACTTACGTTGTCTTCTGGGAAACAAGTATTGTCTGTAGCTTCTGAAGGGCAGTACTAAATGTTCAAAAGTTTACAACCCCAGCTCTTCAAGTATTGTTTTTCCTTCTGAAGCATCAGTGAGTGTTTAAACCTTCTGTAATAGTTGCACATGAGTCCCTCAGTTGTCCTCAGTGTGAGAAGATGGATCTCAAAATCATACAGTCATTGTTGGAAAGGGTTTAAATACACACAAATGCTGGAAAAAAAACAAAAACAAAGAATTTGTGGGACCTGAAGGAATTTTCTGAAGAACAGTGGGCAGTTTAACTGTTCAGGACAAACAAGAGACTCATGAACAACTATCACTAAACAAAAAAAAAAAAAAAAAAAAAACCTGTGTATCACAGAATCATGTGTGACTATATGTAAACATGCTTTTGTGAAATATCTTATTCATGTCAGTACTAAATAAAAACATAAATTCGACTTTTTATCTCATAACAACCTAAATTTTGGCTTTTGTCATAATTGCGCTAATGGACTGGGAATGAATTTAAGATAAATCGCTTTGTTGTATTAGTCTACTCATTTGTAAGTTGCTTTAGATAAAAGAGTTTGCTAAATGCATAAACAAATGCTAAGGGATAGCGTGGAGTTACTGTACATGCCAAAAGAACACCATCGCCCTCTGCTGAGGACAGGAAGCATTGACTTTGCTCAGAGACCTACACATGTGGGACCCTGGACCACAAAACTAGTCATAAGGGTCACTTTTGAAAGATTTATACATCATCTAAAAGCTGAATAAATACGCTTTCCACTGATGTATGGTTTGTTAGGATAGGACGATATTTGGTACGAGATACAGCTGTTTGAAAATCTGGAATCTGTGGGTGCAAAAAAAAAAAATCTAAATATTGAGAAATCACCTTTAAAGTTGTCCAAATGAAGTTCTTAACAATGCCTATTACTAATCAAAAATTAAGTTTTGATATATTTATGGTAGGAAATTTACAAAATATCTTCATGGAACATGATCTTTACTTAATATCCTAATGATTTTTGGCATAAAAGAAAAATGTATAATTTTGACCCACACAATGTATTTTTGGCTATTACTACAAATATACCTGTGCTACCTAAGACTAATATTATACCTAATATTTTCTTCAGCCTGCTCGACCACACCAAGACAAAATCTTTGGACTTTTAAATGCAAGTAAGACACAAAAGGCAAAAGAATTCAACAACAAACAACTTGTTTATTCAAAACGCATTTACTTAAACATTTAACAGGTGTGAAATGTTTAAGATGAACACATAGCTGGTTGACATCTGTAGTGTTGTAAACCCTCATTTTTGACATATCCTCCAGTCTAGCAAGATTCTCGAGAAGTTATTATACTAATCAACAACTCGTATTTCTGCATTCGTATCAGTTATCAGCACAATAATCCGTTGTAATGCAAAAACATGTAATTTGTGGATGGAAAAATCCAAAACATTGGTGTTTCTGAAATGTTTTGTCCTCTCATTGTCTTTTGCTGCACAAAGCATTGATTTAGAAAGTCTTCAGGACAGTATCTGAAATAAAAGTGAGTGCACACAGGCAGAGAGTGACATCATTTGCAAGCATTCACATTAACATCTAGTCAGCTTTGGCGAACCTGCCACGGAATATACACTCCTGAATTCACATCTGAACACAGCAGTCTATATATCCAGGTACGTGTAGTGTTTGCTAATCTACAATGCTCCTCTGGTGACGGATTTGCAAATATGCTCATATTCTATCGGTAAATCCCACAACTGCAGAGGACAGTTACTGGGTATGATTAGTAATGTAATGATGTACATTTGTTGTGTTAGTGTTTGTCAAGGAAATGCACTACGTAGCTCAACTCTGCCGCAACCATCCGGTCAAAACCAAAAAAGAAATTCTCCAATTAAGACTTGCTTATCAAACCTCTCCTCCTCCTGCTGCAGATGTGAAGGGTCGGTAAAGGTTTCACCACTTTCAGTGCCATAGAAATACTAATGATATGTGGGAGAAGCTTCAGATTTGGCAACATCTTTGCTAAAAACGTCCATCAAACTCTCCAGCTCTGTTCAAATCACTTTCACACACAAACATGCTCACGGTTCGCCCTCCTCTCATTCTCATGCACGCTTAAACATACATACGCACACATTCGTCCTCTCTCAGTGCTTGAGAGAGAAGTCGCCCGTGTTTAGGCGAGGTCGTGGCAGAGCCCCAAACATCTCCGTTCCGTCTGTGGCTCCAGGGACGAGCAGGGCTTTCATACTGGCAGCTATGTGGTCCAGGTCTGTACAGCCCACCTAAAACAAAAGCAGTGTCTGGAAGTTTAGTTTGGAAAGATAATAGGTCACAGATTATGAGTTACACTATTTAAAATGTAATAAGTAGTGCAACTTTGAATTACTTTATTAAATTAATGTAACTGATTACATTTGATTACGTTTCTAATGATTGTTTTCAGTACTCAACAATGATTAGAGGTCGACCGATATATCGGCCGATATTTGCCCTTTTTTAATATATCGGCATTGGCCGATATCCGTGTTTAGTAGCGCCGATTTAAAGTCAGGCACGTCTGCGGGCAGCCCTGTGTTATTGGTGCGGTAAAGCGCGCTGCTATGAAGGACCCCAAGCCAAAACTTTTGTAAGATTAAATAACAGTTCTGAGAGATTAATGTAAGGCTTAAATTCTGTCCTATGGCCATATATTTACTATAAATTACTAGTAAACTAAGAAGTGTTGCTTTCACTTAGTGAAAGAAAAGCATTGAACCGTTGGGGAACTGCAATAATGCTACGGCTGGTTAAAGGTTTGCTTGCAGTTAAGTTTAAGGACTGTAGTCGAAAACGATCAGCAGCTTGCTTGCTAACTTATTAGTCCCAGTGTTATAAGTTCTGTTTTATTTTTCCTCTATTGGAGTCAGAGAATTTCACTCTGTGCGTGGGGTGGAGAAGGCGGCAGCTCTCACAAACAATGCAGCGTTGTGATTACTCCGCCTCGCTCGGAGACAGTGATGCACGGATGGTGGTTATATCCGCGGGTCTGGTAATAAAAAAATGCATTCTAATTACTTGTGGGTGGGTCACGGGTGGATGAGATAAATCAATAATGATGTAAACAATTACATTTTCTAAAATCTGAACCTGAGTTATGTGGTCAGGCCCGTGGCACCACCTTCCTTTTAAATATATTTTGATGATTGCACCTGATGTGCCCGGTCCCGCACCGTCCTCTCCGTCACCTCAAATACTGCGAGTTTATACCTATAGTCTTGTCCAGATGTCAGTAAACATTATTTTTTTCAGCATGGATTTGGCTTAAAAGCATGAGTGATTAAGCCTATATAAGTGTGCTGTACTGCAGCCCTGAATTAAAGTGACAGCGCATTGTTAGCTGTAAAATGAACATGTATTGACACGGAAATGTGGTGATTACACCATAAATGCATATAAATGAAGTCTACTGTGTTTTACAGTCAACACGTGGCTTTTTGGCTAAGTTTAAAAACTAGGAAAAGTGCTGCTTCTGCACCGCATACGTAACACACACGAACTGCATACGCACTGTATACGGAGTATGTGTGAAACAGGCATAAAAGCGGGTTTTATATCGGATGTGTGAAAGCATTTCAAGTTTCTCTGTCTGAAACCTGTCTCTGTCTGAATAAGTGAGTGTGTGAGTGAATGAGGTGAGTGTTCTCAAATACTTATTCAGCACATGGGCCAGCTGCAATAAGTAGGCTGCTATTTTTATTTTTTCTGAGTTTTCAAGAATACTAAATTGAAACTTTATTTTTTTTTACATGGTTTATTAATTTTTTGTTATTAAATTTGAAAAATTGAAGTTCCTGTTTCAAAGTTTACAGATAGATGGCTAATTTGTATGCCATTGATATGTTCAGTGTTCATGTAAACTGTTTAATAAGCACTTCTGGCACTTTTTTCGAGTCTCTTCATTAGTTTTGTTTTTCCTGTAAATGATTCAATAAATACCGTACCGTGCCATTCGTATTACCGTACCGTGAAGTTTTGATACCGTTACATCCCTAGCATCCACTTATTTTGCTTACCCCATTGGCAGATTATTTAGCTTGTTTCAAGCAATTTACTCATTTAATTCCAAACCTATAAGACCTTTGTTCATCTTCAGAACACAAATTAAGATATTTCTGATGAAACCCAAGAGCTTTCTGACCCTGCATAGAATGCAACACATCTGACACAGTCAAGGCCCAGAAAGGTAGTAAGGATGCCATTAAAATAGTCCATGGGACTTTAGTGGTTCAGCCATAAATGTTATGGAGCTATGAGAATAACCCAACAATTTCTTCTCTTCCATGTCAGTCCTCACTGCGTGTTCATGAGAGTATCAATGTATGCATGTGCATTCCTCTGCTTGTAAACAAGGAGCAGCGCATCCAGGTTTTATGCAAGAACGCTGGAAGAAAAGAAATTGTTGAATAAAGTCATTTTTGTTTTCTTTGCACACAAAAGTAATCTTGTAGCTTCATAAAATTAAGGCTGAACCACTGATGTCACATGGACTATTTTAATGATGTCCTTACTACCTTTCTGGCCCTTGAATGTGTCAGTTGTTGTTATGCTTGTTATGTTGTTATGTTGGGATGCACCGATCCGTATCGGCCGATCACTTGCACGTTTTGTCAGTAAAGCCGGTTCTGTAATCAGCGGTAAATGCCATCAGGTGCGTGCTTTCACGTTGAGCCGTATATACTACACACAGCCGTTGTTTACCGACGAGCTGTGCAAATCAATGTTCATTATCAGTGTGAATGTGCGCAGCTCGTCAGTGAACAACGGCTGTGTGTAGTATATACGGCTCAGCGTGAAATCACGCACCTGATGGCATTTACCGCTGATTACAGAACCGGCTTTACTGACAAAACGTGCAAGCATGATCGGCCGATTCGGATCGGTGCATCCCTAGTTGTTGTCTATGCAGGGTCAGAAATCCCCTGCATTTTATAAAAAAAAAAAAATATCTTAATTTGCGTTCTAAAGATGAAGAAAGGTCTTTCGTGTTTGGAACGGCATGAGGCTGAGTAATTAATGACAGAATTTTCATTTTTGGGTGAACTAATTATGAAACCATCTCATCAATGAATGATACATATAATTTTACACATGCTTTGTATTGAAAGTGCATAATTAATCTGCAAAAAAAGGTCATTTGAATTGTCGATCTCTATGATGCTTCTGTGGATGAGGGCATGTATGAAGCAGACGTGTAACTGACCCGTTCTCCACTATGGGAGTCACCCAAATGGGCATGGTTGTTCCTGTAGCCCCACACTGGTATAGACACGGGCAGTGAACGGGCCATTGCCATGGGGTTAGAAGTGCGAGACGCTAGGTGACCCATTGCCAAGCCACGTGGAGGGGGTGGAGCTTCCTCACTCAGAGAGCCTGAGAGCAACAAAACAGATACAAATATATGAACGACAGCAATAAAAACACATAGATGTTACAGTGTCATAATTCATGATCTCTTTGATCAACACTTACTACAGGAAGAATTACTGTTTAAAAATGACTTTACTGTGTTTCCATGACTTTTCCCTTTCACCGAATAAGGGTTTTAAAATATATTATATTGGTACCATATCAGTTATCGGCCAGTTTGGGGTTGGTAAGATTTTTTAAAATGTTTTTAAAAGAAGTCTCTTATGCTCCCCAAGGCTGAATTTATTTGGTCAAAAATACAGTAAAACAGTAATAGTACATATTACAATTCAAAATTATTTGACATTATTTTAACATTATTATTAACATTATTTTATGTATATTTTAACTGTCATTTATTCATGTTATGGTAAAGCTGAAATTTCAGCAGTAATTACAAGTCTTTAGTGTCACATGATCCTTCAGAAAGCATCCTAATATGCTATTTTGCTGCTCGAAAATCATGCATCATTGTTATCAATGTTGAAAACAGCTGTGCTGCCTAATATTTTGTGGAAACCGTGATGCTTTTTTCACATTTTTTAATAAACTACATTCAAAGCTACAGTATTTGATCAGTATTTATCTTTTGTAACATTTTTAAAGTCTTTACTATACCTTTTGATTATTATATGATGTGTCCTTGCTGATTGAGAGTATTAATTTAAAATAAATAAAAAAAACGTACTGACTTTTGAACAATGACGAACCTGTATCTGTTAAAATTGTATATATTTATTTATATTTATTTTCCTTATTTTTAACATTTAGAAAACCTTCAACATCACCTAACAGTCTCTTAAAGTTATTAATTTAAAACACTAATAATTAAAAAAAACACTTGTAAATTAAATTCATTCATTCATTCATTTAATGTGACCCTCAACCACAAAACCAGTCATAAGGGTCAATGTTTTGAAATTGAGATTTATACATCACCTGAAAGCTGAATAATCAAGCTTAAATTAGGATAGGACAATATTTGGCCAAGATACAACCATTTGAAAATCTGGAATCTTAGGGTGCAAAAAAAATGAAAAAATTCAAATATTGAGAAAATCACATTTAAAAAGTTATCCAAAGTTAGTTCTTACCAATGCATATTACTGATCAAAAATTAAGTTCTGATATATTTACAGTAGTAAATTTACAAAACAAATTCATGGAACATGATCTTTACTTAATATCCTAATGATTTTTGGCATAAAAGAAAAAATTTGATCATTTTAGACCACACAATGTATTGTTGCTACGTATGACTGGTTTTGTGGCCCAGGGTCACAAATAAATTAAATAAGCACTATTTTTCATTATGCACATCATAATTCTATGATGCATAAATGTGAAAAAACAATTAGGCGATAACATTTAAGTAATTTTTTGGCATTTACCGGACTAATAATAATAGTAATAACGATAAAAATAATAATTCACCATCAGTGCTCTCCTCCTCCCCATCAGACTCAAAAAAGGGCTCGCAGTCTCGGGACAGAGAATCCTCATCCATTGAAAAGACACCTTATTAAAAAAAAGAGAAACCCATTTGATTTCAATTCAAGATCGGAAATGACAAACACCTCCTTACATGAAAACAAAAAATAGGTGCATTTACCTGCCGATTCATTCAGGTTACGTCTCCTCCCATCCAAATCTTCTTCCTCTTCCTCCTCTTCCTCATCCTCTTCTTCCAAGTCCACAATTTCCGTACTTTCCCTTGCCTTCTCATGTTCCTCCATCGCCACTTTCTCCCTATCCCGCTCTCCGTTCCCATGCTGACCACCTGGCTGGCCAATGGCAGCGGCCGAGCTGTAGATCGACGGGTAGCTCTGAGAATAGAGCCTCATGTTGGGACTAACAGTCCCGACTCCGTCTCCAGTCAAGCTCTTTGGAAACAAACATAGTAAATTATAAGGCGTTTATGTGTTGTGATCAAAAATGCATCAAAATAAAAAAAGGCACTCACCAGCCTGTCAGATGGCACATCCACGCTCAGTTTGGCTCCTCCGTCCTGTGTATTCAAACGCGTGTGTCTTTGAGCCGTCAGCACAGTGGTGGAATGCAAAACTGCGATGTCATCCATGTATCTCCGTGAAGACTCAGCTAGGGCCCCTGGTCCCCAAACGTGATATGCGTAATCAAACTTCCGCACCTGAGATCCGCCGCCTTCGTGATTCCTCGTTCCGTCCACCTCAACCCCAGAAGGACGGAATTTCTTATACGCGGTGAGAATGGCCAAATCACAACCGGACGTCTGACTGTAAGCCTCAGCAGCAGCAAGCAGAGCAAGCCAGCTCTCCTTGTGATTATCGGGGATCTCGGGGTTAGAGGATTTGGTGACAGAGGCCATGATGTGTTTATGCAACAACCTATGGCTCTGTTGAACCGTTTTGGAAATTCGTTCTTTTGGAATGTTGAAATGCTGGTGTGTGAATGCGTTTATGAAATGCGTTTTGTGGTTAGCACTCTTTGGTAATGAGAACTTGGTTTAGTTAATGCTGATGGGACTGTTAGTAGAGGCACATTTGAAATGGGTGACGGTGAGAGAACTAGGGGAGAGATGGGAGGATGCCACCACTTTTTGATGTTACCTGGAAAAAGAAAAGAAAATATGCGTAAATATATATGGAGAGCACAACATCAAGCTAAAATAAACATGCATTTTGATTGGGAACTGCAGAGCAGCTTGAAAACCAGTTTGTTTGACTAATCAACAAGCTCATCAAGTGCTGTGCAACAAACCCCCACTCAATTTGACGGCTACGCCTCCATTCCCCCGCACGTGTAGCACACGTACACGTTTGTATGGGACGTTCTCGTGTTTTGTAAAACGTTAAAAAACATTTTCAAGGCCTGTTTGTGCAGTTGCATGCAGCGGGTCTGTCTGTTTCTCGCGTTTTCGCGACAACATGACGAACAGTCAACCTGAATTCTGCTGCTTTTGTTTGTTTGTTTGTCACTGTCAGCTTTAATATGCAGTTTGCAAAATCAGCGGCTGAACAGCAGGGTATTAGCATTACGACATTAACTGCTTTAGAGCTTGTTCATTGGTAAGTGGCCAAGTGAAATACACAGGCCAGTGCGCTCCAACGTTAGCAATGCAGCTAAAAATCTATTTCAGTTTTGCACAATTAAAATTGCATCGGGATGATTCGAGAAACGAAAAAGCAAGTATCCGACTTACCCTCGTAATATCCTCCCTCCTCTGTCACAATCGTCCTTTGCTTCTAAACTTTATTAAACCCTCTTTGTTAGGAGCCTGTTACCCGTGCCTGTCTCTCCCCTAGACTCCACCGCAGCGACGCGCACAGCGCTGTTTACAGTAGGAGCAGATCAGTGTTGCCAGATTGCGCGAAAGTAACACGCAAATGGTCTGAAAAACAAGCACTAAATAAGCGACCTGTTTTTTTTTTTTTTCATGCGTTCTTTGTGTGGGTTGATCAATTAGCATAGAAACACGCACACAAAACATAGATTTACACAGGGGTTTTTATTGTTTTCGATTAAACGGACCCCAAATATGAACAATATTGTGCAAAGATGATTGTGCCAGTCATCCATCTACTGTATATATTTTTCCCAATATTTAGTTTTTTTTACATTACATTATTAAAGGAATAGTTCACCCAAAAATGAGAATTCTGTCATTAATTACTCACATGTTGTTCCAAACCTGTAAGACCTTCGTTCATCTTCAGAACACAAATTAAGATATTTTTGATCAAATCTGAGAGCTTTCTGACTCTGCATAGACAGTAGCTGAAATGTTCCCTATAGGTCCAGAAACGTAATATGGACATCGGTAAAATAGTTCATGTGACGTTAGTGGTTCAACCTTAATTTTACAAAGCTATGAGAATACTTTTTGTGCGTAAAGAAAAAAAAAAACTACTAATTTCAACATTTCTTCTCCTCCAAGTCACCATCCTCCATCCTCATTATCGACACATTTGCACATCATGGGGCTGGAAAAGCATATGAAATGCCGAAAAAGTGGGTGCACTCTGGGAATAATTCATAGTACTCTCCAACATGGCGCTAGGGTTACGCAAAGGAGAAGAACTGTTGAACGAGTCGTTATTTTAGTTTTTTACTCAACAAAAAAAAAAAGTATTCTCGTAGCACTGAGCCACTGATGTCACATGGACTATTTTGTTGATGTTCTTGGTACCTTTCTGGACCTTGAACGTGATAAAACCCTTGCTGTCTATGGCGGGTTAGAGAGCTTTTGGATTGTATCAAAAATATCCTTTAAAGGATTTTACAGGTTTGGAACGACATAAGGGTGAGTAATTAATGACAGAAATTTCATTTTTGGGTGAACTATCCCTTTAAGTGTTAACAGCCTAGTCATTACAGCCGCTAAAACGCTATCTACAATTCAGTACAACACTGACACTGCTCTTATTCATTCTGCAAAGGCAGATCACAGCAAGGCCAGAATGCGCGTAATAAGCGGATCTGGCAACATTAGAGCGGATGCACGCGCGGTGATCTTGCGCGTACACGCGCCAACAGATTTGCAGAGGTAACGTTCAGAAAGAACAAATAAGAGCAGGTGTGACATTGAAGGAAGCTGATAATAAATAGTATATAATGATTTACTGGCCTCTACGTGTTGTAGGATAATGTTTTGGTGCACAATAATGGTCCCAGTTCACTAGATTGACATTGTACTTTTTCATAATATTTTTTTTTTAATTAAAGAGCAAAATTAAATTTCAATTTTGGCGTATTTTTACTCACCCCAATGTTGTTTACAAATTACTGTACTTCAACAAATCACAAAAGGAGATTGTTATCTCTAGAATGGCATCCTTAGTTATCACTGCATATTTTCCCCATGCAATGAAAGTGAATGGTGACTGTCATTCTGGCTAATCTCTTTTTATGCTTCATAGGTTTCAAACGCTTTAAAAATGTGTAAATTATGACAAAATCTATGCTGACAGCTGGAAAACTTTCAACAACGATTTCCTTTACGATTCTGACATTTGATTTGTATCACAGATCATTATAATATTGTAAAAATCAATAAACATATGCTTAAAAAAACATACTCATTATCAACAGCTTCAAAATAACAATATAAAGTCGACGTCATGCTTTATGCCTTTCTGATTGGCTGCCGCGGACGTGGGCGGAGTCATCCAGGAAAAAAACGGAAGTGTGATTGTTTTGGTCAAACTACGTGAGCACAGGAGGAGGAATGGACGCGAAGCCAGAGAGTCACAAGGTGAGTAGCGACAGTCTTGTTTGTCAGTAACCTTAAGTTTAGATCGACAATGTCACATTGATATGACATCACTCAAACCTACAACTTATATATATTTTGACGTTTCTACGTATTTAATGTCTCAAGGTAATTTTTTTCACAGCTGGAGCTAGTTAGCGATAGCCAAGCTGATGACTGACATGTCGTTCAAGCCTGATGGTTTAGTCAGTGTCATGTCGTTATGATAGACTGATATTTCAAGTACCACTGTCACCTATTCTGTAACACGTTCAGCAAGGCGGATTTTATTGAACGGCGTCACTAGTCAAACCAGTTAACTGGAGAGCTTGGATCATAACGTACAGATATATTATAGATTATTGCAAACTAACAGCTAGATTGACATTAACGCTTCCTCCACGTGATTATCTGTCGCTAGTCTAACTTCTGAAATATATCATTTGTATGCCACTGAATTGTTAATCCATTGTAGTATGTCAGGAAATGTCCACTATAGTAATAAAGCTACAATTATTTCATTTTTGGGTTATTAGAAAAAACAAACATTAAAATTTGTTATATCTGTTTAATGCTGTTGATATGATCAAAACTAAAGGATAATCATTATATATTGACTTATATCTTTGTTTAAAATTATCTGTAGTTTTGTTGACGTTTGGTCCTGCTGTAAAAGTGTGATGTATTATGTCATTTGTCAGCTGATCTTTGAGAAGGAGGGTGTTTACCTCCATACCAATGCCAAAAGGAGCAATCAGGACACAACCATCCCCGGCTTCATCCGGATAGTTGAGCGGGTATGATCAACAGACTGTGTCAGGATTAACATCTTTTATTATTAAACACTTTGATGTCATTACAGGCCTGTACACTGCAGTTCAAAAGTTTGTAATCAGTAAGATTTTTTTATGTAAAGAAGTCTCTTCTGCTTATCAAGGCTGCATTTATTTGAGTAAAAATGCAGAAAAAAATTATAGAAGAAGTTCACTTACAAAACAAACATTTTTAGATAATTTACTCACCCTCTTGTCATCCAAGATGTTCATGTCTTTCTTTCTTCAGTTGTAAAGAAATAATGTTTTTTGATGAATACATTTCAGGATTTCTCTCCATATAGTGGACTTCTATGCCCTGCCAGTTTGAGCTTCCAAAATGCGCTTTCAAGGCAGCTTCAAAGGGATCCCTGCCGAGGAGAAAGGGTCTTATCTAGTGACACGATCAGTTATTTTCTAAAAAAAAATGGACAATTTATATACTTTTAACCTCAAATGTTCATCTTGTTTAGCACTGCATGTGCTCTGTGTGTTCCGGTTCAAGACACTTAGAGTCGAAAAACTCTAACTTCAAAATGGTCCTACGTCACTGCAGAAGTACCGACCCAGTGTTTACAAAGTGAACGTGCAAAGAAGATCAAATGCCCTTTACAAAAAAAAAAAAGGTAAAACAGCAATGTAGGACGATTTGGAAGTTAGAGGAGAAAATGAGATGGGAGTTTTTCGACATACCCTAACTGTCTTGAACTGGAATACACAGAGTACACACAGAACTAGACAAGATGAGCATTATTGGTTAAAAAGTATATAAATTGTATTATTTATTTATTTTTTGGAAAATAACCAATCGTTCCACTAGATAAGACCCTTCTTTCTCGTCTGGGATCATTCAAAGCCATTTGAAGCAGCATTTAAACTGCATTTTGGAAGTTAAACTCAGAGGCACCATAGAAGTCCACTATATGAAGAGAAATCCTGAAATGTTTTCCTCAAAAAACATCATTTCTTTACGACTGAAGAAAGAAAGACATGAACATCTTGGATGACAAGGGGGTGAGTACATTATCTGAACATCACAGGTTCCAAAAAAATATTAAGCGGCACAACTGATAATAAATCAGCGTATTGATAATAAATGAGAATGATCTCTGCAGGATCATGTAAACACTGGAGTAATGGCTAAAGACAATTTAGCTTTGCATCACAGAAATAAATCACATTTTAAAGTGTATTAAAATACAAAACTTATTTTAAATTGTGTCAATATTGCGTAGTGATACTGTGTTTTTTTTTTCTGAATTTTGAATTTAAATGAATGCTGCCATAATGAGCAGAAGAGACTTCTTTTAAAAACATAACGTTTGAACGGCAGTGTATTAATAATGATGTTACATGTTAGTTAGTTAATTTTTTTCTATTTATTAAGAGAGTATTTAAGAGGTCTTATGACATTTAAACTCTCAGGATGGAGAGCCAGCACTGGAGTGGAGTCCTGTTGAGGAGGATGTGAGAAATGCTCCTGCTGTCTTCTATGCCAAAAAGGTTGGTATGAGAATGACTTGAGAATGTTCAAAGGTCACTTGTCACATGTTCATTTAAAATCAATATTGAACATGTTCAAAGAAAAAAACCTTGTTTTGGGAATTTTGAAAACTGTCATTTGCAGGCCTGGAAAAGGCATGAAAATAAAGGTTGAATTTACTGAAGATATTTGCACACATACAATAAAAGCATTAAGATCACGTAAATGTCATGAATATTCAGCCATGAAAGTGATGAAATCCCTGAGAAATGCTTAATATGTACATTACCATTCAAATGTTTGGAATCTGGAAGTTTTATTTATGTCTTTATTTATTTTTTTAAAGAATTTATTTATTTTTATCAGGGACACATTTAAAGCTGCAGTCTGTAACTTTTGGCGCTCCAGCGGTTAATAAACAGAACTGCGTAAGATATAAACTCGCAAACTTGAAATTGCGAGTTACAAGGTCCAATTGTGAGGGGTGAAAACGTCAAAGTGTATTTTTCAGAATTGCTAGTTTATATCTTGCAGTTTTGACTTTATAACTCGCAATCTGAGAACAAAAGTTAGAATTGTGAAATGTTGTGAAATTTTCTATTTCAAATAAATATTCTTTTTCTGTTCAAAGAATCCTAAAATATGTATCACGGTGTCCACAGAAATACTGTTTGATAATCTGAAATGTTTCTTGAGCACCAAATCAGCATATTAGAAATGATTTATAAAGGATTATGTTACACTGAAGCTTGAAGTAAAGGCTGCTAAAAATTCAGCCATGCAATCACACGAATAAATCACATTTTAAAATGTATTAAAATAGACAACAGTTGTAATAGTAATTTACAGTATTAATGTTTTTACTGTATTTTTGAGCAAATGCAGACTTGTTAAACCCAACAACATAAAAAACAATAAACTTCCAACCAACTCCAAACTTTTGAATAGTATCCTGTCACTTGAAAATCTCTCTCTTAATCTCTCTGAAACCCTGTTTCCTCAAAGGATGGGGAAGGAGGGGAAGAGGAAACTAAGTTTGACCCAGGCTATGAGCCAGACTGGGCCGTCATCAGTACAGTCAAGAAGGAAAGACGGCAAGAGCATCCACCAGTCAGAGAAACAGGTACTGTGCCAAAGTGGTACTGGTGTCAGATGAAGTGCGCTCGCATTTACACACTCTACATGCTCACATACGTATATGTCTTCTAGGAGGTCAGTGGGGCTCATTCTCCCTGCCCCTTTCAGAGCTGTACTCTCTTCGGAGGGCTCGCTTTTCTCTAGGCAGGAACTTCATGGTGCTGACCACCAGAGGGGGCGATCCTCTCCCTCCCCTGCATTTCCATCGAGGGGGCACTAGAGAGTTGCTAAAAGCAATGCAGCGTTACATCAGACTGGCCCCGTGAGTGGCATACTAATTTATCTTTTGCATTTTAGTACGCACATATGCACATACACTCATGTGACACATTCCATTGTAAGGTCTCCCATGGATGGTAGGCTCTTCCTGTCTTACCCACATGATTCTGGTGCCCTGTCGCAGTCGTTTGATGAGCTTCACCTCTTTGATGATACCAGTGCAGATCTAGTTTCTGTAAGTTATATTTGTTGTCTTTTGATGCGATTAAAGACACAAACAAGGACCTGTAAACATTCTATCTCATTGGTTATCCACAGAGGTTCATTCAGGACCCGTACGCGACCACGTTCGGGGGCTTCTCCAAAGTGACTAACTTCTTCCGGGGAGCGATTAGACATCCAGAGTCGCCCCTTGGTAGCCGCTCGCCTCGGGATGCTCATTTCCCACACTCAGCTGATGAGGAGCCAGGCTTTGAGCTCATTACCTGCGTGAGTTGCAGAGTCGTGGTTGTTTGTGTAGAATTGTTGATTTAGTGCGTAAATATAAAAAAAGTTTGTCTATTCAACCAGGGAGCAGAGCTTGGCCCCAGACCGGTGGTCAAAAGAGGAAAGCCTTTGGATAACTGGGATCAGTTTTTGGACCCAGAGGGTCGTCTCACTGATCCACAGAAGGTCAAGGAGATTGTGTTTAGAGGGGTACGTCCATGTTTCAGTCATCTTCTCCTAATTCTGCTTGCATGTCACAAACCAATAAAGTTACCACTGAATTAAATCGTTTTTTGTTTTTTTTCTAGGGCATTGTTCCATCTCTGCGGAAGGAGGTGTGGAAGTTCTTACTGGGGTTCTACCCATGGAACAGCACGACCAAAGAAAGAGAGGACATCCTCAGGGAGAAAACGTAAGCTAAATACATTTTGTTTTGTTTGACCATAAAGATGTCATTTCACCATGATGTAGTTGTTCCCTCAACCCATTTAACTATTTGCAGCTATTGTGGTTTCCTGTGTCTCTTTAGACCTAAGTTTAGCACATGAAATGTACTGCTGTCAAAACGTTTGGGGTCAGTAAGATTCTTTAAAAAGTTTTCTTTAGTCTCTAATGCTCACAGAGGCTAGGTTTATTTCAACAAAAATGCATTAAAACAGTTATATTGTGAGATATTATAATAATTTGTGACCCTGGACCACAAAACCATAATTTCTCAGTGTCATTTTTTTTTAAACTAAGATGTATACATCATCTGTAAGTTAAATAATAAGCTTTCCATTGATGTATGTTAGCATAGGACAATTTTTGGTTGAGATACAACTGTTTGAAAATCTGGAATCTGAGGGTGCAAAAAATTCAAAATATTGAGAAAATCGCCTTTAAAATTATCCAAATAAGGTTATTAGAAATGCATATTACTCATCAAAAATTAGGTTTTGACATATTTATAGTAGGAAATGTACAAAATATCTTTGTGGAACATAGAACATTAATATCCTAATGATTTTTGTCATAAAAAGAAAAATCAATCATTTTGGCTTTTGCTACAAATATCACATTTATAATAAATATTTTCTGTAGTAATATATTTTAAAATGTAATTTATTTCTGTGATGAGAAAGTTGAGTTTTCATCATCATTACTCCAGTCCACAACTTTACATGGTCTTTCAGAAATCATTCTAAAATGCTGTTTTGGTGCTCAATAAACATTTTTAGCACTAGCAATGTTGAAAACAGTCTGCAAACTACTACTTTTTTTTATTAAAAGAACAATTTATTTTAATTTTTGTAACATTCTAAATGTCTTTACTGTCACTTTTGATTAATTTAATGCATCTTTGATGAACACAAACTTGCTGACTTCAAACATTTGAATGATAACAGCAATTATGCTTACATTTTGACATTTAAATCTACCATAGGACTACTTTAATTCATACATAAACCTGACTGATAAGGCCAATAAAGGATTAGTTCACTTTCAGAATATTTCCTGATAATTTACTCACCCCCATGTCATCCAAAATGTTCATGCCTTTCTTTCTTTCTTCAGTCGAAAAGAAAGTTTTTGAGGAAAACATTCCAGGATTTTTCTCCATATAGTGGACTTCAATGGGGGTCAACGGGTTGAAGGTCCAAATTGCAGTTCCAGAGCAGCTTCAAAGGGCTCTACACGATCCCAGCTGAGGAATAAGGGTCTTACCTCGTGAAACGTTGTCATTTTTTATTTAACTTTTTAACCACAAATGCCCATCTTGGAACAGCTCGACCTCACGCAAAGTCGTGGACGCACATTGCAAAGCTAGTGCAAGACGAGCATTTGTGGTTAAAAAGTATATAATTTGTCATTTGTTTTAGAAAATGCCCAATCATTTCGCTAGATAAGACCCTTATTCCTCGACTGGGATCATGCAAAGCCCTTTGAAGCTGCATTGAAACTCCAATTTGGACCTTCAACCCGTTGATCCCCATTGGAGTCCACTATGTGGAGAAAAATCCTGGAATGATTTCCTAAAAACCCAAATTTCTTTTCGACTGATAAAAGAAACATGGGGTGAGGTAATTATCGGGAAGTTTTTACTCTGGCAGTGAACTAATCCTTTACATTTGTTCTTTTTCCTTTCAGGGATGAGTATTTCAGAATGAAGGTTCAGTGGAAATCAGTTAGTGAAGAGCAGGAGATGAGGAACTCTCTCTTCAGAGGATACCGTAGCCTCATAGGTACGTTCAGCTGTGTCATCGATCTTATAGCAAGTGTAAACTGTCACCTTCTACATCTGATTTGCTCTTTCTCTTTGATTGGATAGAACGAGATGTGAATCGAACAGACAGGCAGAATTCCTTCTTTTCTGGAAATGAGAACCCAGGACTTACGCTGCTCCATGATGTACTCATGACATACTGCATGTATAACTTCGATCTGGGTATGTACATTTCTCCTTTTTTCCCTCGTTTTAGTTCCACCTACTGACCACTAGAGGATGCTGTTATCTCTCTTATCGCTCTTTCACACTTTGCTCTTTAGGTTATGTCCAGGGGATGAGTGATCTTCTGTCTCCTCTCCTCTTTGTTACCCAGAATGAGGTGGAGTCTTTCTGGTGTTTGACAGGCTTTATGGATTTAGTGGTCAGTAAACACCATTTTTTTTGTTTTCTGATTGTGTTATTCAGTCGATGCATTAGCTCTAGATATAATGCTTTATCCGTCTTTAGCACCAAAACTTTGAAGAGTCTCAGGAGGCCATGAAACAGCAGCTGCTTCAGCTCAGCCTACTATTGAGAGCACTTGATCCAGAGCTGTGTGACTACCTGGGTAAACACAAACACATTCTCTGTAAACCTCTGTTTTCTTTATGTGTTTTTTGTCTTACGGCTGATGCACGATGGCACAGCTGGTTTAATTTGGTTTTGTTTGTTTGATTTTTCTATCTTAGACTCTCAGGACAGTGGTTCACTTTGTTTCTGTTTCCGTTGGTTGCTGATTTGGTTTAAGAGAGAATTCTCTTTTGAAGATATCTTAAGTCTCTGGGAGGTAAGATCAGATATTTTGTTAAACGCTGCTAAACGGTGTTTTTCTACTATGTTGTATAGGACTGTTTGTATGTTACACAACAAATTACACTGCCGTTCAAAAGTTTGAGATCAGTATGATTTTCTTAGGAAGTTTCTTATGCTCATCAAGGCTGCATTCATTTGGTCAACAGTTCTGAAAAAAACAGCAATATTGTGAAAGATTATTACAGTAATGTTTTAATATATTTGAAAATACAATTTATTCCTGTGATACAACGCTGAATTTACAGCATCATTAAGCCAGTCTTCAGTGTCACATGATGCATCAGAAATCCTTGTAATATGCTGATTTATTATCAGTGTTTGGAACAGTTGTGCTGCTCAGTATTTTTGTTGGAACCTGTAATTCTTTTTTCAGGATTCTTTGATAAATAAAAAGTTAAAAAGAGAGCATTTATTCAATAGAAATCTTTTTAACTGTTTCCAACATGGATAATAAATCAGCATATTACAATGATTTCTGAATTATGTGACACTGAAGACTGGAGTAGTGATGCTGAAAATTCAGCTTTGCATCACAGGAATATATTATAATATATTATATATAATTTTTTTAATGTGTATTTAAAAATAGAAAAAAGCTATTTTGTCATTTAAAAATAAAGTGGATATTTTATAATTTTGCACAAAGCACAAACAATGTAAGGAAAGATGAAGTCAACTTTATTCGAATAAATTGTTCACTTTTTATTTTTTAAATATTGCTCTAAAATCATCATCAATAATGATATATTAAATCGAATATGTTTAGAATTCATTTGAATTAATATATTTGAGCAAAACATACTAATTCAGATGTTAACCGCAATATAGCATGTGAACTTACAGTAGTTTTCTCATGTTTTCTGTAGTTTGATTAACTAATTACCTCTTTAATTCAAGAATATGTAATCTGCTTTCACAGTACGTATTTACATACACAAAATCAATATTAAATAATAATTAACATATTGATTTGTTATATTTATGTATTAAATACTAAACATCCTCTTCTCATCTCATCTGTGTTATTATCTCAGTATATATTATCTATATAAATGTTCTTTATTTTTTAATATTTTTAGTTTTCATTTTATTTTATAGGTAATTTTATGTGCTTGTTACATTTTTTTTTATTAGTTTTGGGATTAATTTATTTTATTTCAGTTTTAGTTTCAGTAGTTTTTACATTTTTTATATTTGCATTTAGATTTAATTTATTTTTATTTTAGTTACAGCAGTTTAGCTTTTTTAAATATTTGCATTTAGATTTAATTTTTATTTTAGTTTCAGCAGTTTAGCTTTTTAAAAAAAATATTTGTATTTAGATTTAATTCATTTTTATTTCAATTTTATTTTTAGTTTTTTCAGTTTTAGTATTTAGCATTTTTTAGTTTAGTATTCTTTCATTTAGATGCCATGGTAAATTTTCTAATTTAGTGTAAGTTTTTTATCTAATATTTTTATTTTATTTTATTGTAACACTTAAAGTTAAACTTTGCTAACTACTTAAGGTAATATGAACAAAGAATAAACAATATTTCTACAGCATTTATTAATCTTTAATATTAATTTCAGCATTTACTAATGCATTATTATAAATAATAATTGTTTGTTAACATTAGTTAATGCACTGTGAACTAACATGAACAAACAATGAACAACTAACTAACTAACTAACGTTAACAAAGATGAATAAATACTGAAATGTATTGTTCATTGTTTGTTCATATTAGTTAACACAGCAACTAATGTTAAAGGAACACTCCACTTTTTTTGGAAATAGCCTCATTCTCCAACTCCCCCCGAGTTAATAAGTTGAGTTTTACCGTTTTGAAATCCATTCAGCCGTTCTCCTGTTCTGGCGATATCACTTTTAGCATAGCTTAGCATAGATCATTGAATCCTATTAGACCAATAGCATCGCGTTCAAAAATGACCAACGAGTTTCCATATTTGTTGTATTTAAAACTTGACTCTTCTGTAGTTATATCGTGTACTAAGACCGGTGGAAATGCAAAGCTTCAATTTTCTAGGCTGATAAGATTAGGAACTACACTCATATTCCGGCGTAATAGTCAAGGAAGTTTGCTGCCGTAATATGGCCGAAGCAGGCGCAGTAATATCATGCAGCACATGTGCAAATACTAACCTAGCTGGGAACTAATTTCAGGCGCTGCGTGATATTACTCCGCCTGCTACGTCCATATTACGGCAGCAGCCTTCCTTGACTATTACGCCGGAATGGGAGTGTAGTTCCTAATCTTATCGGCCTAGAAAATCACAGCTTTACATTTTCCGCCGGTTTTAGTACACGATATAACTACAGAAGAGTCAAGTTTTAAATAGGACAAATATCGAAACTCGTTGGTCATTTTTGAACGCGATGCTATTGGTCTAATAGGATTCAATGATCTATGCTAAGCTATTCTAAAAGTGATATCGCCAGACCAGGAGAACGGCTGAATGGATTTCAAAACGGTAAAACTCAACTTATTAACTCGGGGGGAGTTGGAGAATGAGCCTATTTCCAAAAAAAGTGGAGTGTTCCTTTAACAATTGACACCTTACTGTGAAGTGTTACCTATTTGATTTTATTTCACTTAACAAAATACTTTTAATATATTTATTGAACCGTAACAACACCGCTTCCCATGTTTTCCAGGTTCTATGGACCCGTCTGCCATGTGAAAACTTCCACTTACTTATGGCCAGCTCCATTCTTGAGTCTCAAAAAGAGGAGCTGATTGGTTCAAATCATGATTTTAACTCTATACTGAAGGTGTGTATAGAATTGTTTCAGCCAATGGAAATATAAAGCAGAAGCAAAAAAAGACACACAGTAAGTAAGTTGGTGATTCTAAACAAATGTGTGTGTTTCCAGCACATTAATGAGCTGACCATGAAGCTGGACCTGCAGTCAATACTCTGTGGAGCAGAGGCTATTTATTTGCAGCTGACACACTGCAAGGTGAGACAGTACAGATATGACTGCTGATATGCAATGAAAAACAACCATGGTCATGCATACTACATAATGCTTACTGACCGCTCTGTTCTCAGGAGCTGCCTTTGAAAGTACAGGAAGTTCTCGGGCTGCGTGTCCCATCCAACTCATCAGAAGAGAGTCCGGACTCGGAGCCCGCGGAGACAGACACCCTTCTTGCTCAGTCGGAGGCCAGAGGAGCTTCATCCTGCCAGCCGTTCAATGGACAGACACCACAGCGCCCGCCTCCTACATACCCCTAATTGAAGAAGGTGATTGGCAGAGGGAGAAACACATGATTATAATTTAACTATAATAATGACTATTAAAAAAAAAAACAATAATTAACGTTTGTAAAATATGGTGAATGTAACTCAGAGATTGAAATCTAGATCTGCGGCAGCCTAATACAAACAAGATCAGCTGACTGTTTTATACTGTACTTTCTTAAGAAGGGCAGAGTATTTTCCATATGCTGTTTAAAGTGTTGCGTGAATGATTGTGAGCATTGCAGACAAAGAGGGAACGCTTACATCCTGTGATGCTTAGTGTGTGAGCATTATAGTCTTAGCTCATATTTTATCTGTTAATATTATATGCATTTATGAGCGTTACAGATATCTAATTGTTTGATCCACTATACTCGCGGTACCTAAAACCATGTTATACATTATGTATTGTATGAAAATGTATATTAGTTCCGTTTTCTCTGCCTTTCTGTTTGTTGTCTGTTTGTCTCTCCCTCACTTACTTTTCTCTCTCTTTACTGTTACACTCAGAATATAATGCTGTGCACAACCATTTTGCATGCAATGTAGCAAGAGCTACTTCATATTATTTCTTTTATTAGTTTTTACCATGAGGCTTTTTCATATGGTTTAAGAATAAAACATTGAAATTTAGTCCCTGACATTGTGTTTGAGGTATTGTATTTTACCAGATGTGCACTTTATTTTCATTCCTTGGCCACATAAGAGGGTCCCCTTGACCCCCTAGACTCTCAGAACAAAAAGGTTTCTCAGTAACACTTTATAATTAGATTAAAAACAATAGGATATACATGTAGTATTTGCATTTCATACATATGCATATTCAGTTAATACAAGAAATGTAATGGAAAGTTAATAAATTAATTAAACAAATCAAGGCCATACATAAACATTTACCATTATTTGTATTATTTTAATATCACATTAAATCGATTAAAATCTTTGTAACATTTTAAAATAACATTAGAATCACAGTATGCACTACCAGTCAAAAGTTTTTGAACAGTAACTTTTTAAATGTTTTTTAAGAAGTTCCTTCTGCTCACAAAACCTGCATTTATTTGATCCAAAGTACAGCAAAACAGTAAAATATTTTTAGTGTTTAAATAACTGTTTTCTATTTGAATATATTTAAAAATGCAATTTATTCCTGTGATTTCAAAGCTGAATTTTTATTCATTACTCCAGTCACATGATCCTTCAGAAATCATTCTAATATTCTAAGATTTTTTTCAGGTTTCTTTAATTAATAGAAAATTCTGAAGAATTTTCAGAAATCTTTTGTAACATTATGTCTATTATATATAATCACTTTTGATCAATTTAAAGCATCCTTGCTAAATAAAAGTATTAATTTCTATAATTTCTTTCCCTAAAAAGTATACTGACTCCAAGCTTTTGAATGGTGTAGTGTATAATGTTACAAAAGCTTTTTATTTCAGATAAATGCTGATCTTTGGATCTCTCTATTAATCAAAAAATTATGTAAAAATGCATTCAATTGTTTTAAATATTTATAATAATAATAATAATAAAAATGTTTCTTGAACAGCAAATCTTGATGTCGAAAATGCAGCTTTGATCACAGGAATAAATTACATTTTAAAATGTATTCAAACAGAAAGCAGTTATTTTAAATAGTAAAAATGTTTCAAAAGGTACAGTTTTTGCTGGACTTTGGATCAAATAAATGCAGGCTTGGTGAGCAGAAGAGACTTCTTTAAAAAAACATTTGATTGGTAGAAAATTTTAATTCAGATTTTAGTTTTTTTTAATAATAATGAAATAGCAACTTCACTTTTATGTAAAATCTTCATTATTTTTGTTATTATCATTATTATTATCTTAATATACAGTGATGAAAACTCTCTCTGAAACACTTTATTGTAACTTATAATAAATTAAGTGAAAAAAAAAAACTATTATTTATATATATAATTCATTAGTAACACCCTAAATAAATATTTGGACTTTCATTTAAGATCTTTATTGTCATTATTAATTATTTTAATATCTAAATATACTGTGATGAAAAACTTTTTCTTTACAACTTTATTACAACTTAAAAAGGCATTACATTATATGTAAATGTTCATTAACATGTTTTTATTTTAATAAATTAAAAAATAATAAATAACAATGCGAAAGTCAAAGTCCTACACTGCCAAAAAAAAGGCTTATCTTAGTATTTTTGTCTTGTTTCTAGTCAAAATATCTAAAAAAAAATCTTTAATTGATGTATTACTTTTGTTTTCAAAAAAAGTGCAGTTTGCCTAAAATAAGTCAAATTATCTGCCAGTGGGGTAAGTAAAGTACTCTTGTTTTTAGAATATTTTACTTACCCCACTGACAGATATTAAGTGCATTTTGCTTAAAACAAGACTAAATGTCTTATGTCATTTTGCTTATCTAGTAAATGCATCTTAATTTAAAAATTTGTAGATGTTTTGACCAGAAACAAGACAAAAATACTAAGTAAGGTAAGCCTTTTTTGCAGTGTAGATAATTATTTTTCAAATGTATCTACATTCTTTATCTTTACTTTTACTCGCCTTTCTTTTGAGATGAGTGGGTAAATCTGATAAAACCACTTCATCAACTGGAGCATTACAACAGATTAGCCAGTTTAAGAAAGTCTCAAAAGAAGAATGAACTGAGAGATAAGAACTTGTTAGATCACTTTTATTTGGAATTTATTAGAAACCGAAAAATCCATGTTTAGAGTGAAATGATGAATTAATGAACCAGAAAATCTTTTATTTCAACGTTTGACATATGTTTTGTTTAACCAGTTAATTTATGTCTGGCACGGAACAGCATGGCTCACCACCAGTGCCGTCGTCAAACAAACAAACACATTCACACACTCCATCAGCAGGTGTCTGACCGGGGTTAAATGATCAGTGTAAATGGGGTCACTGTTGCCCACTGTCCTACCAAATGAGCTGGAAAATGAGGGGTGGAGAACCACGCCTCCTTCTCACCGTCCTGCTCACTGCTCTTTCTGCAGTTCGTCCTCCTCTTTTCTCTGTCCGTCTCTCTCTCACCCTCCCTTCATTTTCCCACTGTGTTTGTTTGAATACAGCTGCAACTTATGAATTTAGCACGGCACTTAAACAGCCCTGCGATCTGCCACCCTTCTTTGTCTCGTACACAGACACACACTTTTACTCCTGAGACTCATCTTTGTCCCTTTTTACGGCCGGCAAGACCTCGCTTTACTGGAGAACAGAAAATGAGAAGAGTGTCTCATTCAAACTCAATCTGCTCTGAGTTAAGCTCTAGTTACTTTTCAAGCAGCTCTATGGTGTCTAAGTCTCTCTTTGTGCATTTGAGAACTTCATCAGTTTTAGAGGGTTATTGTTGTGTCATGAGAGTTACAGTTGAAGTCAAAAGTTTACATACACTTGATTAATATTGGGTTGTTACCTGATCCACAGCTGTATGTTTTTTTTTTGTTTTGTTTAATTGATAGTTGTTTATGAGTCCCTTGTTTGTCCTGAACAGTTAAACTTGAGTAAAATCCTTCGGGTCTCACAAATTCTTTGGTTTTCCAGTCTTTTTTTGTATTTGAACCCTTTCCAACAATGACTGTATGATTTTGAGATCCATCTTTTCACACTGAGGACAACTGAGGGACTCATATGCTATAACTATTACAGAAGGTTCAAATGCTCACTGATGCTTCAGAAGCAAACCCTATGCATTGGGGGGTGAAAACTTTTGAATTTTAAGATCAGGGTAAATTTATCTTATTTTGTCTTCTGAAAACATGTATGGGAAAAATGGATTGAAAAAAAACAAACAGGATATTTAGGCAAAATAAGAAAAATGTACATTCTGTTCAAAAGTTTTCACCCTCCAGCTCTTAATGAATCGTGTTTTCTACTTTTCAAAAAGTTTTTGAACTGTAAGTTTTTTTTTGTTTTTTTGTTTTTTGTAAAGAAGTCCCTTCTGCTCACAAAGCCTGCATTTATTTGATCCAAAGTACAGAAAAGACCGTAACATATATTTTTACTATTTACTGTTTTCTATTTGAATATATTTAAAAATGTAATTTATTCCTGTGATTTCCAAGCTGAATTTTTATTCATTACTCCAGTCACATGATCCTTGGGAAATCATTCTAATATTCTAAGATTTTTTTCAGATTTCTTTGAGTGATAGAAAATTTAGAAGAATTTTCAGAAATCTTTTGTAACATTATAAATGTCTTTATAATCACTTTTGATCAATTTAAAGCATCCTTGCTAAATAAAAAGTATTAAATAGTTGCATATGAGCATATGAGGGACTCATATGCAACTATTACAGAAGGTTCAAACGCTCACTGATGCTTCAGAAGGAAACATAATGCATTAAGATCAACATAAATTTTAAGATCAGGGTAAATTTATCTTATTTTGTCTTCTGGAAAACATGTATGGGAAAATGGATTGGAAAAAAATTGGGAAAAAACAAGATATTTAGGCAAAATAAGAAAAATGTACATTCTGTTCAAAGGTTTTCAACCAGAATCGTGAAGCATCAGTGAGGATTTTAACCTACTGTAATAGTTGCATATTCCCATAGTCCCTCAGTTGTCCTCAGTGTGAAAAGATGGATCTGAAAATCATACAGTCATTGTTGGAAAGTGTTATTTTTCTAAAGAACAGCAGGCAGTTTGACTGTTCAGGACAAACAAGAGACTCATGAACAACTGTCACTAAACAAAGAAACACATCTGTGGATAATTCAGGTAACAACACAGTATTAAAAATCAAGTTTATGTAAACTTTTGAATGGGGTCATTTTTATAAATCTATTATAAAAAACTATTTTTATATGTAGAACATCTTATTCAGGTCAGTAATAAATAAAAAATAACATGCATTTTTAATGATCTGTCTTATTTTGATAAAATAATGAACATTTTGCAAATTCTTGAAGGTGTGTGTAAACTTTTGACTTTAACTGTATATGCGTTGCCTTGGTGAAAGTTTTGGCAAAGGCAAATGAAATTCACACAAATAGCTAATGTCTTGTCAATAAGTGCACTAAATTATAAACAACAAAAACATAAAAATTGCTGCTGTGCAGAAAGGTAGAATCAACTTTGTATGACAATTTTTTTACGAAAGCTCAACTTCTGAAATGTTCAGCCACCTGTAGACATGCTGACAAATCCAGTCCTGAGGTCTCCACTTAAACGTGTCCTGCTGTGACTGTGAGGGCCATCCAGGAGTCGAGTGCGAGCGTGTGAAGTGTGTGTGAAGTGAGTGGGAGCAGAAGGCCAGGCACTGGTGTCTGACAGTGATTTGTAAAGAGAGACAATACGGCTCATTGACCTGCCGGCTCCACTGTCTGTTGCACATACCTCGCCCAGCCCTCCCATGAGGACTCACCGCTCTTTAAACAGGACACCAGATTGCCACAGGCTCAGGGAGGGGCTGGATGAGTGTGTGCTGTGTGAGATGGAGAGGCATAATGGGAGACTAGTTGCTTTGACAATGAGATTCCGCACAAAACGGGGGGGTGACGGGGTGATTAGGTGGCACGTGAGTAAGTGTGACTTCAGTGCGACTAAAACAAAAGTTGCACACTCTCCAGCTCTACCCATCAGTCTCAGTCTGCGTCTCACACTCCTGTATCCGATTTCAAAAAGCTTTTCCATCTGCTCTGAGCCTGATGTCATTTCAGACCTGGAAAATCAGGTGTTCTGGGTTATCAGTTTCACTTCTACTGCAGTTTTTGTAGTCACAGCTTTTTGAGGCTTCATTAAATATTCAAGACAAGACAAAAACTTTGTCTTGTTTAGAATATGTAATGAAGGCTCAAATGGCTGTTACTACAAAAACTGGAGTGATAAACACCAATAAAAACCAAATCTAGTGCTAAAAACTAAACACGTTCAATAAAATAAACTACTTTACTAAAAACTCTTTAAATATTTATTTTGTCACGTAAACCGTACCTGACATCTGTGAACTGTGAACATGGGCATGTGTTGTTAAATTATTAAAATATTAACTGAAAATCTCAGAGGGTAGTAAATATTTAAGGTCACAAAACGTGGAATCCCTGTTTTAAAAGGGCAGTGAAAGTAGGTGTTTAACCTTTAGAAAATGTTGATCTTACTGTATTAATAATAATATACAGTGGCCACCACTAATATTGGCACTCTTGGTAAATTTGAGTAACTTCACAAAATTCCAACCCTTCCAACTATTGAAAGTGTGAGGAAATCTCAATATGAAATAAATGTTTTTTCCAATGCATGTTGGCCACAATCATTGGCACCCCTAGAAATATCTCTGTATATTCCCATTCATATTTACATTTTTTTAGGGTGACTTGGAGCATGAAATTGTTCAGCCATGACTTTCTGTTCCACAGGATTATAAATATGAGGAACACAAAGGCCAAATTCCCTCATTCATCACAGTGAGTAAAACCAAAGAACATAATCCTGATGTGCAGAACAAGATTGTTGAGCTTCACAAAGTAGAAAGTGGCTGTAATAAATTAGCTAAAGCATTGATCCCCATTTCCACCATCAGGGCAATAATTAAGAAGTTCCAATCAACTAAAGATGTTATAAATCTGCCTAGAAGAGGACGTGTGTCTATGTTGTCCTAATGCACGATAAGGAGGAGAGTTTGAGTGGCCAAAGACTCTCCAAGGATCACAGCTGGAGAATTGCAGAGATTAGCTGAGTCTTGGGGTCAGAAAGCCTAAAATAAAATGATCAAACAGCCCATACAACACCACGGGAGGGTATCAAGAAAAATCCTTCTCCTTCATCCAAAAACAAACTCTAGCATATTCAGTTGTCAGATACAACTGGATCGTTAAACGGGACTGGCTTCTATGGTCAGATGAAATTTAGAAAAAGCTTTTTGACAAACAGGGATAAAAAGTACCCCACACACATGGTTACTGTTACATATACTGCTGGGTCTTTAATGTTGTGGGCCTATTTTTCTGCCGATGGTCCTGGACATCTTGTTTTAGATTCACGGCATCATGGATTCTATCAAATACCAATAATTAAAAATACTGAACCTGGCAGCCTCTGTTGGAAGTCTTATAATGGGCCATGGTTGGATCTTCCATCAGCATAATGATCCAAAACAAACATCAAAATCAACACAAAAATGTGTCACTGAGGACAAAATGAAGCTTCTGCCATGACCGTCCCAGTTCCCTGACCTGAACCCTAAAGAAAATGAGTGGGGTGAACAGAAGACAAGAGCTGGGAATCTAAAGGATCTGGAGATTCTGTATGAAAGAATGATCTCTGATCTTACGTCAGGTGTTCTCCAAACTCATCCGGCATAAAACTCTAGAGCTGTTATCTTGGGAAAAGGATGTTGCAATAATTGGGTGCCAATAATTGTGGCCAACGTGAACTAGAGAAAAACATTTATTTCATAATGAGATTTTCCCCTCACTTTCCATTGTTTTACTTAAATGAAAGGTTAGAATTTTATGATTTTTTTAATGAAAGATCAAAAGGATAAACAATGCAGATTTATTTTCACAGCCACCTTTGCTCCTATTTACCAAGAGTGCCAATTTTATTGGAGGGCACTGTATGAGTTTTCTATTCCCTTATTGTCATTTGCAATATGGGAATTATATTACCCTGTAACATACATAGGAATAACTATTAAATTTAATAGACACGATTTAAACTATTTTAAAATAATTACTATGAGGTGGTTATTAATGATAAACTTTTCCATAAATTTAAGTAATATTTGATTAACTATGTTTTCTTACAGCATAGGATCGAGTGGTTCAGCTTTATGTTAAAAACTAAACTGAAAACTGAATAGCAGTTCAGTATATTTTGTCAAAATTAAGCCTGATGCGAGACAGACCAATATCACAATTTCCAAGAGATAATTTTATGTTAGATAATAGATTTCTAACATTTCTAATAAGTGTCTCAAGAAAAAAAAATGCCATTTTTGCCTCTAATGTTAAAGTTATGAGACCATATGTGACCCTGGACTACAAAACCACTCATAAGGGAAATTTTTTTTTAAATTGAGATTTATACATCTGAATAAATAAGCTTTCCATTGATGTATGGTTTGTTAGGATAGGACAACTATTTGAAAACCTGGAATATGAAGGTGCAAAAAAAATCTAAATATTGAGAAAATCACCTTTAAAGTTGTCCAAATTAAGTTCTTGGCAATGCATATTACTATTTAAAAAAAATTAAGTTTTGATATATTAAAGGTAGGAAATGTACAAAATATCTTCCTGGAACAAGATCTTTACTTAATATCCTAATGATTTTTGGCATTAAAGAAAAATCGATAATTTTGACCCATACAATGTTGGCTATTGCTACAAATATACCCGTGGTCCAGGGTCACATATTTGTGGAATGTGCCTTGAGAATGCTTAAAAAACCATGACCTTCAACCACTAGCTGGACAGAGTCAAATACATCAAAGTCCACAAATGACTGCATATGCAGTTTTAAACCTTTATTTGATATATAGAAGTATAAATATAATCAAACCATCTTTATCAGATACCCTTCACTGTCAACGAACATCCATGTCTTATTGTTATTCATTCCCATTGTCACATTATGGTGATGACCTCTTTCTCTCCCCTCTCTCTCTCTCGCTCTCTCTTTTCTTCGCTCACTGACGGTGACAAGCTGTTGCTCTGTCCCTCTGGGCGACTCCCTCTCTTGTCTGCGCTCCTCTCTCCTCCCTCTCTCTCTCTCTCTCCCTCTCTCCACCTGTTAATGCCATTGTTGCTCAGCCAGCATTGTGGTCTTGTATTTTTTTACTCCACTCATTTTACACACCCCTCTTTTATTCCTCACTTTCTCACTTTTTTTCTTCAGCAGTCACCCATTTACTCAGAGGATATATAAGCAGAGCGAAGAGAGAAGAGGGGTGAGAACAACACAAGAAACACACACAGACACTCACCCAGCAGCACACACTGAAACCCAAGCACTTTAAATAGTGCAAGGAAGTTTGCACTCTCTCTGCAACTCTTTTACTCAGGACCAAGACTTTTGAGACAGTATTGGATCACAACTGCTGGCAGGAGTGATGTCTGTGTCTCTGTGGTGTGAGGAGGAAGAGGGCCAGGACAGGACTCAGCCTTCGGTTCGAGCCCCATGGGACCCCAGCGCCTCTGGACTGAGGGTTATTCAGAGACTTCTGCAGTCAGAGGAGAGATACCTGCCATCTCCTCTCTACATCTCTCTCATCCAGAGAGAACCACAGCGCAGAGAAGAACTGGCCAAGTGGACCATGGAGGTAGTTTTACAAGCTAAAAATCCACTGCTAAGAGTCAAATGTGACCCTGGACCACAAAACCAGTCTTAAGTAGCACAGGTTTATTTGTAGCAATAGCCAAAAATACATTGTATGGGTCAAAATTACAGATTTTTTCTTTTATGCCAAATATCATTAGGATATTAAGTTAAGATAATGTTCCATGATCCATTTTTTATTTGTAATATGCATTGCTAAGAACTTCATTTGGACAACTTTAAAGGCGATTTTCTCAATATTTTTTGCACCCTCAGATTCCAGATTTTCAAATAGTTATCTTGGCCAAATATTGTCCTATCCTAACAAACCATACATCAGTAGGAAAGCTTATTTATTCAGCTTTTTGGTATTTTTCAAAAAAATTATCCTTATGCCTGGATTTGTGGTCACAAATGTGTTGTTCATGTTTTTAATATCAGTAATTTTGTATTTGAAGCACTTAAGTAGTGTTTTTAATTTTTCTGCTTCAGAATTTCAGTGTTTTACCTGTTTGTGAAATCTAGCAGTTTCTAAGGATTTTATATATATATATAAAATCCTTAGAAACTGCTAGATTAAATCTTTTTTTTTTTTTATAAATCATTTTAAAATAAAACAATTAAATTAAAAGTTATAACAACAGTAAAACACTCAGAAAAGCTGTCCAAGTGGACCAAGGAGAAAGAATTTGGGGCTTTATGAAGATCGGTAAACTCCTTACAATGGTTTACAAATATATTTGTAATGAAAACAGAAAAAAGTCAGCACATCTAGGTTTCAAAAATACCAAAATTAAGTGATGTTTTAAACTCACATGCCTTTATACGACAAGTGATTAAGCACATGACACAAAAAAGCAGCATAATTATTTGAGTACTTCATATCAAGATGAAGCATACTAACTAAATGACAGGGACAAACGTCTACAGTCGTTTATATGTATAATTTAACTATTAGGTTTTTTGTTGTTTAAATCTTCTCTATCTGTGTTTTCATAGGTGTGCTGTGAATGTGACTGTGATGAGTCTGTATTTCCCTTGGCTGCCTCCCTGTTGGATCGATATCTGTCGGCCACTCTATCCCTGCCTGTCTCTCCATCCTGTCTGGCTGCAGCTTGTATTCTGGTGGCCTCAAAACTGACAGAAAGTGACACAGTTAGTGCAGACACTCTCTGTGCGGCTGCAGAGTATGACTTTCTCTCATCAAACCTGCGGGTGAGTGTTTTTATTATTATTTTTTAAATATATTATCCAAAAGTCTGAATAATAATAATACTTTTTTTTATTACAATTATCCACCTTATTTTTCCACAAGAAGAGAAGCAGCTATTTGTAAATGTTATGGTCTGATTTCTAGTCTCATTCGTATCCAGCTATTTTTCAAAAAAAAAATTTTAATGCATTTTGTTTCCTTCTGGAGCATCAGTGAGTGTTTGAACCTTCCGTAATAGTTGCATTTGAGTCTTTCAGTTGTCCTCAGGGGGAAAAGATGGATCTCAAAATCATACAGTCATTGTTGGAAAGGATTTAAATACACAAAAATGCTGAAAAACCAAAGAATTTGTGGGACCTGAAAGATTTTTCTAAAGAGCAGTGGGCAATTTAACAGTTTGACAAACAAGGGACTCATAAACTATCTAAAAAAAAAAAAAAACCAAAAACAGCTGTGGATCATTCAGGTAATAATAACACAGTATTAAGAATCAAGTGTATATAAACTTTTGAATGGGGTCAGTTTTATAAATGCAACTATTACTTTATCTATATATAAACTAATTTTATGTGAAATATCTTATTCAGGTCAGCACTAAATAAAAAATAACATGCATTTTCTATGATTCCTATTATTTTTAAGCAATAAGGTACGCGAGGCCGTGCTGTATCGTGAATAAATCACGGCTGAAGGGCGTTGTTAGCTGCAACCCCTTCAGCTGTGATTTATTCACGATACAGCACGGCCTCAAGTACCTTATTGCTTTTATAAAACGGTTACCACACAATAAAAATATTAAAATCAAAAATATATATTAATTTATATATATTAAGTTGTACGTTTTCATAAAATAAAATCATTAACTGCCTTCCGCTGTAAAAAATAGTCCCTAACTGCTGCAGCTGTGTTTACGTTGCTAAGGGTGGTTGCTAAGGGCGTTCAATGATACACAAACCAGTTGAGTGAAGCGGTCATAGCAGTGCCGTATCATGAATACGACACAGCTGCTGACCAATCAGAATTGAGGAATGGAACTAACCGTTTTATAATGGTAAAATAATGAACATTTGGAAGATTCTGCAAGGTGTGTGTAAAGTTTTGACTTAAAACTGTATATGCTTACTCCAACAGGAAATGGAGCGCGTGGTCCTGGCGACTCTTCGGTGGGATGTGGCAGCAGTGACTCCTCAGGACTTTATCCCACACTTCCTGCGTACTCTCGGGGAACTCAAGGATGGTGATGCGCAAACAGGAGACTTTATCGCAACGCTGCGGCGCCACAGCGATACACTTGTTGCCATGTGTGTCTGTGACTCACGATTTCTGGGAACACCTCCATCACTGGTTGCTGCGGCTGCACTGAACTCTGCCCTAAGGGGTTTAAGGGCCACGAGTTCTGGAGAGCTGAGTGTCATGACCTCTGCCCTGGCCACACTCTGTCAGACTGATGTGGTAAGCAAAGATTTACATATCTGACAGTATGTATGCGTCTGACTCTTGTTAATTGTCTAACTTGAACTATTCCTGCTTGTGGCGATAGGCGGTGCTGCAGTGCTGCACTGAGCTGATAGAAGGCGCTCTCAGGGAGAGACTGAGAAACGGAGCACAGGAGGAGAAAGATGGTGAAATTGAAGATGAAAGAGCCAGCACACCCACAGACCTAAGAGAAATAGACTTTTAATACAGGGCTAATTTATGAGTGATATTTATTGCATCTTACTTTTATTTATCAGTGAAACTGATTTAAACACAATGTGACATTTACGTTTTGTCTTATGTAATAACTTCTGAAGTGATCTAATTTATAATCATTTTTATTTATTTCATTGAGGGATTACGATTTACTTGTGCCATATTTATTACGTCTGTTGCCATAACATTATTGTGACTTTTTATGTATTACATTTTCTACGTTTCTATATTATCATATTATTTATTGTGTGCACATTTTTATATTTAATTTATTTTGTTTGTCAGTGTTTCAGCCTCTTTGTAATCAAAGTGTTGGATAAAAATGAATATCTATTTTTCGAAGTAATTAAAATAAAGTGTCTATGTTTGCCAGCAATGTGGTGCATCTCTCAAAGTCCATTTATGTAACAGTTACAAGAAAGAAAGAAAAAACATACTGCAAGATCTTCTAAAAACTAAGTTAGTTAGGACTCTCAAAGTACATTAATTAAAATAAAAAAGAAAGAGAAAGAAACATGCTGCAAGATCTTCTAAAAACTAAATTAGGTAATATTCCAAAAAAACTCTGAATCTTAAAGTCGATTATCTAGCACAATGAAAATATGAAACAACAGGAAGAAAGGAAAGAAAGACAGAAAGAAAGAAAGAAAGAAAGAAAGAAAGAAGGAAAGAAAGAAAAACATGCCACAAGACCTTCTAAAAACTAAATGGTAATACTCTAAAAACAAACAAACAAAAGAAAAAAGAAAGAAAAACATTGTGCAAGAAAAACTAAATTAGGTAGGAATCTGAAAGTCCATTTTCTAGCACAATTAAAATATGAAACAACAGGAAGAAAGAAAGAAAGAAAGAAAGAACTATTATTACTGTTGTTGTTGTTATTATTACCTACTTTATAAAAATTAACCGTGGTTCTACTACAAATAAAACCAAAAAACATGGTTAATGTAGTTTAACCAAGGTAACCTAAAATTAACCATGGTTTTGCTACACTAACCATAGTTTAACCATGGTATTTGTATTTTCGTAAGGGGTCAACTGTGAAAAATAGAAATAACCTTTTTTTGTTTACATACAAATAAGAGTTATTTTGTTTAGGGACACTTACATTAGACTGACCTTTTTTTGAAAAGTGGCTTACTGGAATTTATTTAAAAATGTATTCATTTATAATTGTAATAACTAACGGTGCTACAGATACAAAATACTGTAGGTTCGTGTTGGCAGAAAGCGTCGCGTTTGGATGGCGTCATAATTCATCGCCGCACTTGTTTGTGTGGCTGTAACGCTGAGTAATTTGTAGTCACAGGTTTCACTCACCGCTCAAACTGGATCTGACCCTGTGGTAAGAAAACTCGCTGTTTATTTGATGTACACTCACCAACTAAACTACAGACGTCGGTAGATGACTATGACTGTTTTTCTCATGAAGTTGTATCTGTTGTGAAACATGTTCAGTGTGTTTTCGCGAACTGTCCTACACTGACTTCCTTTCTTCGGCAGCTCTGTCTTGTCATGATCGATGTGTACTTATATAAATAAACCTGTCTCCTTAAAGAGACCGCTCTCTCTAACGAGTGAAAGTAAAGGCTGTCTAACCAATGTATCCAAAGGTATCCCAGGATGACAGGAGTCTTGAAAGGTCTGCTGCTATTGTCTCTGTGTCTCGTGGTGTGGACAGTGCCAATAGATCGCAAACAAAACCCTCCTGAGGAGGAGAAAGCAGAGGAGAATGTGGTAAGACTGGTCTCAAATCATGATCCTAGACTAGAACATGCCATGTGCATTAATCATATTGTTCAATATTGACTTGCTCTCTTGCTTTGGCTGTATGCGTATATCTCAGGATACTGGTCTGTACTATGACCGTTACCTCAGAGAGGTGATTGAGGTGTTGGAAACAGACCCTCACTTTAGAGAAAAACTCCAGACTGCCAACACAGACGACATCAAGGTAAAGCACTCACTCTGTAGAGCACATCAACAAATAGAAGAATCCCATTTCTCTTCTCTTCTTTCATCGGTAGTTCAAGTGTTTAACGGAAAGATACTGTGTTTTAGAATGGACGCTTGAGTAAGGAGTTGGATTTGGTGGGTCATCATGTGAGGACACGACTGGATGAGCTGAAGAGGCAAGAGGTGTCACGCCTCAGGATGTTGCTGAAGGCTAAACTGGACAGCACCAATGCACAGAGTGAGTGTGTTTATGTATTACTCAAGTGATACTGATGAGCAAGAGAATCTGTTGACGTGACTCCCACGCGCATGTTCACCCGGATGCTTTGTTGGGATTGCAGGTGTTCAGATGGATCATGCCTCCTTGTTGAAGCAGTTTGAACATCTGGACCCTCATAATCAAAACACATTTGAGGCCAAAGACCTGGAGCTGCTTATTTCTACGGTAAAACCCATTTCTAGCACGTCATAATGTAAAATCATGCAAAAAATCATTAAACAGAAATATTGACAGGCATTCAGTACATACTTGTTCAGCACCTACATTTAATCTTAAAGTTTCAAATGTGAGTAAATAAAATCCTCATCTTTATTTCTTTTCTTGTTTTTGTGTCAATCCAATTCTATTCTATTCAATTTATAATATGCATATTTTTTTCCTTTTCTAAAGTTTTTTTTAATTACATTTTTCAACACAAAATAGCAAGTGCACAGATAACTACAGAAGCCCGTTTCTGCCACTTACTATACAATAAGAAAAGGTAATTGCGACATTTTATCTCACAATTCTGACTTTTTTCCCTCACAATTCCGAGTTTACATCTTGCAATTTCTGACTTTTTAGAATTATGTAATACAAACTCAGAGTTCTTACTTTTTAATTAAAATTAAGTTTGTATCTTGCAGTTATTACTTTTTTTTTCCTCAGAATTGTGAGTTTTTATCTCGCAATTGTGACTCTTTCTCAGAATTGTGAGTTTATATCTCGCAATTGTGACTCTTTCTCTCAGAATTGTGAGTTTACATCTCGCAGTTGTGACTTTTTTTCTCATAATTGCGAGTTTGTATTTCACAATTGTGAGTATATCTATTGCAATTGTGACTTTTCCTCAAAATTGAGTTTATATCTCGTAATTGTGACTTTTTCTTAGAATTGCAGGTTTGTATCTCACAATTGTGACTCTTTTTCTCAGAATTGTGAGTATATATCTCCCAGTTGTGACTTTTTTCTCATAATTGCGAGTTTGTATTTCACAATTTTAAGTATATTTCTTGCAAATGTGACTTTTCCTCAAAATTGAGTTTATATCTCGCAATTGTGACTTATTTTCTCAGAATTGGAATTTTATATAATGCAATTGCAAGTTATTAAGTCAGAAATGTGAGATATAAACTCGCAAATTGAGAAAATATTCAGGGTTTTTTTGTTTATATCTCATAGTTCTGAGAAAAAAGTCAGAATTGCGAGATATAAACTTGTATTTGCTAGAAAAAGTCAGAATTGTGAGATAAAAAGGATTAATAACTTTTTTTATATTTTATTCAGTGGTGAAAACAGGCTTCCATAGATAACTGACCCATTCGCCTCAAGTGGAAATTTCATAATATTTTACAAAATTGACAAAATAACAAAGTCCCAACCAGTTGCATACAACAAATTGGTGAAAAAAAATTAGAAAAGGATAAAAAAAAACACAAATACAAATAAAAAAATCATTAAAAATATAAAAAGGCGGCACTTATATTTGTTTTTTAAAGTTATAAATGTGAATAAATAAACTGTTGATCTTTCGTCTTGTTTCTTATTTACTTGTTTCTGTGTTACTGTTTCTATCAGATTATAATATAATAATAGATTTTCTTTTTTAATTTTTTTTATTCACCACAAGTGAAAAATCCACAGTACTACATAAAAACACAAATACATACTTTACAAATAAATAATAAATAAATAAAGTGAAGAGTAAATTTTTTTGGTGCTTATTTATTAGGCCACCAAAGATCTTGAGAATTACGATGCGGAGCGTCATGAGGAGTTTAAGCGCTACGAGATGCTAAAAGAACATGAGAGGAGGGAGTACCTCAAGAGTTTGGATCAGGAGAAGAGAGAGAAGGAGGAGAAGAGAATCGAGGAGTTGAAAGAAAAACACCGGCAACATCCTAAAGTTAATGCTCCGGTGAGGGCATAAAGAAAGGGATGATTTGAATTAGTTGCTGTTTAGCACATTTTCTAAGTAAACTCACTTCCTTTTCATTCTTTTAGGGTAGCGTGGATCAATTACGGGAGGTCTGGAAAGAGACCGATGGGCTAGATCCACAGGAGTTCAATCCCAAGACTTTCTTTAAGCTCCACGGTGAGTCTTTTTGTCTTTAGCTAGTCCATAAGCAGCCGTTCCACAGTCAAAATGAATTTAATAGTGTTTTCTCACTTAGATACAAATGGTGACGGCGTGTTGGATGAGCAAGAGCTGGAGGCCCTTTTCACAAAAGAGGTAATGTTTCACCTTTGAGCTCGATGAGTCATTACAATCTGTTACTGACAGTCATGGAAGCCTCTTTATGCTGTAACTGAGTCAGCAGTTAAGACTCTGGTGGGCTCTAGTGGATGTCCTGAGTAAAACAACATCAGCATGGAGCATCACATAAAGCTCATAAAAGCTGTTCTTGACATGCAGTACACAAGCAAATATCAATATTTGAAGAGGTGCACGTTCATTTATACTTTTTCTTTTTTCACCGTCTTAGCTGGAGAAGGTGTACGATCCCAAGAATGAAGAGGATGACATGATGGAGATGGAGGAGGAGAGGCTGAGGATGCGAGAACATGTCATGCAAAACGTAAAACCTTCTTTTTTTCCCCACAATCTCTCTCATTGAGTGTTTACATGTTTTAACAAAACAATCAGTTCATAAAAGACTGTTTACATGAAATAATTTTTCTTTTTCATGAGTCTTTCCTTGTTTTTGTTGTTTAAAATGTGTGATAAGTGAACATTGAATGAGTCATTTGAATGTCCAATGTTGTAAGGGTGTATGTAAACACTGTCATTCTCTCTCTTGCCTTTATCTGTCTTTCTCCTTCAGCTTTTTAACACTTTCACAGTGTGTGGAGCAGCAGAGACTCCATCTGTTCTGTTCCTTCAGGATCCATGAGATGACAAAATAGTCATTCTTTTATCTAATTTAAAATGTTCACTGCATTAGAGTCTTTTTTTTTAATTAGCCACTTCAGTTCGTTTGTAATTACCTTTAAATCGTTCACTTTTTAAATGGCTTTTTCCCCTCTCTGTGCTTCTTCTCACTGCAGGTAGATCTCAATCATGATAGACTGGTCAGCCTGGAAGAGTTCCTCAAATCTACAGAGAAGAGAGAGTTTAACAACCCAAAGGAATGGGAGGTCAGAGCCAGATTTAGGTGCATGTCCGATTATACTGTCTGTACATGGCAGTGTTGTGATAAATGTTTAATCTTTCTAAACTTCCAGACACTAGATGATACAAAGCCAGTGTACACAGAAGAAGAGCTGCTGCGTTTTGAGGCAGAACTTCGGGATAAGGAGGTGGAGCTTGGCAGAAGGGCAGAGAAATTACGACAGGAGCAGGAACTTCTCAAAGAGAGAAGCAAAGCTCTAGAAGCCCAGAAACGAGAATATCAACAGGTAAAAGACACTGGTTTCAATTGGTTGCAACCCTTGTCTTGGTGTTGCCTTTACACGTTTAGAATAGCTGTATTATTTCTAGCTATTATTGCTTATTGCTTTTTCTCGTTCAAGACAGTTAGGGTATGTCAAAAAACTCCCATCTCATTTTCTCCATCAGCTGTTTTACCTTTCTTGTTAAGGGTGTTTAATCTGCTTTGCATGTTCACTTTGCAAACACTGGGTCGGTACATCTGCAGCAATGTAGGATCATCTTGAAATGATTTTTTGAAGTTGAGGGAGAAAATAAGATGGGAGTTTTTCAACATACATTAACTGGCTTGAACTGGAAAAAAATTGAGTTGACATGTTTGTGGTTAAAGTATATAAATTGTAAAAAAAAAAAAAAAAGATTGTTTCGCTAGATAAGACTTTTTT
>NC_133361.1:41765271-41848989 GCF_049309525.1 Garra rufa
ATGTACACATATACATAATAAAATATACACAGTACACACACATATTATGTACACAAAAACCTTTAATTTTATTAATTGTTGCCCAGCACTATTTTTTACATTATTTTGATGCCAGCTTGTTTTACTTCTAATCAGGCAGTAATGGAGATGTCACAAAAACAAAAGGAGCAACAGGCAGTGAATAGACAACCTCCCTCAGGTCCTAATGGCGAGCTCCAGTTTCAACAAGAGATGCAGAAACTAGCAAATGAAGACAGTCAAGGTGAGAAAACTTAAATGAATAGGTTAACCTTACTTGATATCATTTTAGAAAAGTTCCCCGTTATGCCATTTCCAATAATGCTTTTCATGCAGTGAGTAATGCAATGTATGCTGTAAAGCCGAAAGTGCATGCTAAATAAAGTTATTGTCTCCTAAAATATAGAATCGTAGTGTAACACATTTCCGTGGTGTAACACATCTACATAATGCCTGACTACGTTCTACATTGGCCAGCTGCGAACAACCTGATCTGCCCTTAAATGCATAATTTTATTGATGACTGCTTTTCTAATCTTCGGGAGTTCAACACGGGATTCATAAAAGATGGCTCATGTACCTAGTTTATTTGGACCAGCTGGCTCCACTGATTCACAACCTGTAAATATGATAAATAATAGATGTTTATATTTTCTATTGAACATTAAAATAATAATGGTTGATAATGGGTGTATCGTTTTGAACATGCGTTGTGTGCGGTAGACCGATCACAACAGACTGGGCCATCCCACCAATCAGAGCAGAGTAGGCTCACAGAAAGGAGGGGTTTAGAGAGACTGAATCTTTGAACTGCTTCAAACGAATCGTTTGAGAATTGCTGAAAAAAACTAAAGCGTTTTTTGACCTTGCATGCGTGTAAACCTACAGTAGGGGACTTAAAAATGGCATAATAGGGGCACTATAACGCTACGAAGGTATATGTTTAAGCATGGTAAACATTGCATGTTTTGTCTCTTTTTTTTTAGTGGTGAAAGTCCCAGTCAATCAGAATGGAGAAGTTCAAAATCACCTGCAGGCTGAGCCACCACAGAATCTGCCTCAGCACACCTCCTAACACAAACACAAACACACACACATACACACTTTGACCTGATTTTACATTTTCCACAACCTACCTTTTGATTGTAAAGTGCACATACACATACAAGCCTACTGACTTACTTTGTTCTTATCCTGTACTCGCAGCATAACATAACCAGACTAGAATAACAAAAATTAACAGTATACACTGCTCAAATACATACTGATGGTGTTTTCTGCTTCATCCTCAACCAAATATGCTCAAATCCCTAATACATTGGCATCAGTATAAACCGTTCGCATGTTCCCTTCAAAAGAATGGCAGTTTAATATTGGAAATGTGGCTTTGTATGGTGGTAGTCAGGGTTTTTCCTGAAATATAGTTACTTTTGCCCTGGTTTTGAAAGTTTACAGCCTTGCTTGCTTTTCGATGTGTTTCTAGACTGGAATAATGTGGTTCTTTTCTGTGGTTCACATTATGTCAGTAAAACCTTATAGACAAGGCTTTCTGATATAAGGTTTCTAATAGAGTCAGAACTGTAAGTCCAACATATTCAGATACAGCAACGTGCAATGAATCTACTTATTTTTCAAAATAATATAAAAATCCCACTCATTTTATGACTGCATTTTATTTACTTTCAATTAATAAAGGATATTTAAGAAAACATTCTACTGTCAGGTTTTAAATCCTGTAACATAATGTGGTTTTTATTAAAGGGATGTTAAAAAAATGTAATTCTGTCATCATTTACTCATCCTCATATCAGTACAAATATGTTTGACTGTCACTTTTTTTTTCTTTGTGTGGAGCACACAAAAAGATCATTTGTACAAATGGAATGTCGATATAGTAAATGTCAAAACAACACTAGACCCCCATTGACTTTGACTATGGACAAAACACTGAGACATTTTTCTTTTTTCCAAAACTCTTTTGCATTCAACTGAAAAAGGAAATCACATGTAACAGCAAAAATCTAAATTATCGGGTCGACGAGTGACACTGGACATTAAATTCAAATTGTGATCAAAACCATTCATGTGATGACTCAGCCCATTTGTCTCTAAACTAAACTAATTCCTTGGCTCCAAATGCCAGATTCAGCTGTTCTACATTTCTCGTCCAATAAGTCAATTTTTTCGCATCTCTGTGGACTCTTGTTGTGACAGTGGCATTGTTCTGAAGTATTTACTGATCTGCGTTGAGTGTCATTTGCTCGCACTCCTTGCCACATGGCACATACTTGCTGTGAATTCCATTCCAATTCTGTCAGACACTCCCTAACCCCAGTGACCTTGTTGCTCCGCCTCTTCTGCTGCAGCTGTCACCTTTCACTCACACTCTCCAGTGATGCTACCATGGATATGTAAATAATGTCCCTCCACTCAAACATCAGGAAGGCACTTTGACACTAAAGTGCTGGCCACATATTTAAACTGGCCTCTCAGGGATTGTTTACTAAAGGTTTACTTGTTTACTGTGTTTTACTCCAAAAGATTTTTAAAGGGATAATTCACCCAAAAATGAAAATTGCATCATTTACTTGGCCATCATGTTTTTCTTCTTGCTGCGGAATATAAAAAGATATTTTTATTTGTTTGTTTTGCATAAATTTGAAGCTAGTGGGGTCCAGTGTTGTTTTAGACAAAAATGACTAAAACAACTAAATTAAAACTTAAATTGAAAACAGAAAATATAAAAATATGTAATTATCAATAAAAAAACTATTATAGTATCTAAATGATACTAAAATAATTCTAAAGTCAATTATGATATCATGTTGACCTCAGAATATCCACCTTTTATTTCTTTAAGAGTGCGGCCACTTGTACATTGTATGGGTCTGGCTTCCAGTCTCATCATCATCCAGCTATTTTTAGCAGTACAGAACAGCTCGTTTTGCTGCTTGATATTGCAAACTGGTGTATCTTACCATATTATTGTAATGTATTATCGTAATTATGAGCACACTGGTTTGTAGGTCAAACAATTTTACTGTTTACTGCATGTGTTAATCTCATTATTTCCCTCAGGGCTAATGAATCAGAAGTCTCACCCATACGCTTACTTTGTTAAAGATTGAGGTGAATAAGTAACCTAAGGAATAATTGACGATGGGCTGATGAATTATTAGAAAATTATGCACACCTGAGGTGGTAATGCAGCCACAACGTGAAGTTTAAGAATAGTGCAATTATTATGAAATGTCATGTTGCTTTTGAGTTGCTAAACTATTTTACTCATAAAATCATCAGAGCAGCGCTAACAACATGTTTCTGTGTGTGCGAGTGTATCTGTGTTGTATAGTGCCTTGCAAAAGTATTCATACCCCCTCATTTATTTCACATTTTGTTATGTTGCTTCCTTATGTTAAACTGCTGTAAATTACTTTTTTCCACATCAATCTCTATACACCGTAATAGCAAAGCAAAAGCTGTTTTTTTTAACAACTTTGCAAATTTATTACAAATAAAAAACTTAAGTCCATTCCATTAGTATTCATACTCTAATCTGGGACAGTTAAAAATTTAGCTCAGAAGCATTCATATTGTTTAACCTGTGGCAAATTCAATTGAATGGTTATGATTTGGAAAGGCCTAACAGCTAAAAATGCATATCAGAGCAAAAACCAAGCCCTGAGGTTTTAAAAAAAAACTGCCTATAGAGCTCAGAGACGGGATTGCATCAAGCCACACATTTGGGGAAGAGTTCAGAAAAAAATCTGCTGCATTGAAGGTTACCAGAAGCATGTAGTCTCCATTACCCTTAATGGATGAAGTTTGAAACAACCAGGACTCTCCCTAAAGGTGGTCTCCTGGCCAAACTGAGCAATTGATGGAGAAGGACCTTGGCTAAAGTGGTGACCAAGAAACTGATGGTCACTCTAGTTGAGCTCCATGATCATATATGCAGATGTAAGAAACTTACAGAAGGAAAAACATCACTGCAACACTCTACCAATCTTGGCAAGACTCAATCCTCTCCTCAGTGAAGACACATGAAAACACACTTTTGCGAAAATGGAATTTGCAAAAAAGCACCTAAAGGACCCGCAGACTGTGGAAAACAATTCTGTGGTCTGATGAACCTCAATTTAGAGCATCATGTTTGAAGGAAACCAAGCACTGTTCATCACCTGAAGAGTACGATCCCAAAAGTAAGTATGGTGGTAGCAGTAGCAGGGACTGAGGGACTCGTCAGAGTAGAAGAAAAGATCAAAGCACCAAAATATTGAGATAGCATTGAAGAAAACCTAGCCCAGAGCATTCAAAACTTCAGATGGGGCAGATAGTTCACCTACCATGGAATGATCCTAAGCACAAAGCAAGAGTTGCTTATAGAGACGTCAGTGAATGTCCTTGAGTGGCCCAGCCAGAACCTGGGCTTGAACCCAGGCAACATTTCTGGAGAAAGCTGACAGACCTTGAGAGGTGAATAGGTGAGGCGAAGAATGGCGGATAATTTCCAAATGCTGATGTGCAAATTTTGTTGCATCATACCCCAAAAGACTTGAGGCTGTAAAGGTGCTTCAGCTAAGTGAGTTACTTATGCAACTCTTTTATTTTTAATAAATTTATGAAGTTGTCACAATTCTGTTTTTTTTGTTTTGTTTTGTTTTTTTGTTGTTGCTTTGTCATCGTGGTGTATGGAGTGTAGATTGATGTGAAAAAAGGGAATGTAAAACAGTTAAACAATGCAGAAACATAAAAAAAGTGAGGCAAGGCACTGTGTGTGTGTGTGTGTGTGTGTGTGTGTGTGTGTGTGTGTGTGTGTGTGTGTGCGCGCGCGCGCGTTTGTAAGGGAGAGAGAGCTTTCTGAATTGAATTGAGAGCGGGGGAAAAAACAGATGCTTTCCGTACATAATAAAACGTAATTTTGTGGCAAAAATGTGGCAATAGTTTGTCGTTTTTACCCTCTTCTTTACTATAATTTGGTTCTTTTGCTGTTTTAGGCTGTAAGGACTTTTGAAATAGCTGAAATCATCCAAGTGCACCCTCTCCAATCATTTGGCGAAGTGATATGGACATGCAATGCGGTCAAGACCTGCCTGGAACTACTTTTGCCATGCGTTCGTCAGCCAATCAGATTCAAACATTTAACAGCGCCGTAATATAACTGTTAACAAAACCAGTCCTCATATTTGTTTACACGCATTTAATTCATTTAATTTCTGTTTTGTGAGAAACAAAGTCAGGTTTTTTTTCTAGCAAACTAGCAAACGGAGGAAGGAATTATTTGTTGAATGCTGTAGCTTGTAAAAGACAAGATGACAAGAGGAATAAAATAAAGAGCCAAGAAAGATGAGTCAGAGACTGTGGGAAGAGTCTGATGAAACGAGTACTTGCTTTGGATAGTGTGAAAGAGGGCTTCTGTTCGAGTCATTTGCATCACTGAGTGGGCTGACTGCTGCTGAATCATCCACTTTTCATAATGCCTCATTTTTTTTTTGTTTGATACCAACTCTTATGAAGTCAGTAGGTATTTTACTGTCTCTGGAGCAGTGACTGTCTGGTTTTCACATCCTGTTTCTCGCATTTGCTTAGGCCCCTAACAGTGATTTCTCTGTTATTTTTTCACTCTCACCTTCTATATCTGCATAAACTCCCACCATGAAGAATTTAATTTACTTACCTTTAAATATTTTCCATACAATGAAAGTGAATGGTGCACAAAGCTGATGTTTAACAGTTGTACAGGTTTGGAACAACATGAATGTACGTAAACGATGACATAACCCTTATTTTTAGGTGAACTATCCCTTTAAAATCTTAACTTCTTGTGCTGTAGTTTCAGCAAAAGCAGATCTGAGGCAGATGCATGCGGTTCTTGTGTAGGAAAGCGACCTCTAGAATTGCACAATGGCTGATTTCTTATTGGACAACCAGGTATTTGATACTATCTCTTGACGTTCTCTCATTCACATTTCCTACATCTCTACTCTTGATCTTTCTTTCTCCCTGTCCTTTCTCAGCCTGTGAGGTTTGAGTGATGATAAAAGACAACTAAGCAGTTAACACAGCACTATTATCCAACACTACAGCACCTCCTGTGTTTGTATCTGGGCCATATTGCAATAGCCTTTATGGACAGGAGAGGGAGCTAGGAGCTTGCAAAACTTGCCACAGCACTTTAGGTCTGTGCCAAACATACTTAGTTGTCATCCCCTGTATCATGATGATATCCACACATGAGAAATTTCTGCTGGTTCTGCATCATTATGTGCAGTATTTATCACTCTCTGAGCTGCACGGTCTGAAATGCAGCGGTGAAAATGCAGACAATGGATTGCAGCCTGAGCATAAAACATTGGTCCTGATGTACTTTCTGATAACGCTCAGGTGAGGGTCATCACTTTGCTATTGTGTGACAGAACCAAACCGTCCTGCACTTCAGTCCACCACACACACACACACACACACACACACACACACACACACACACACACACACACACACACACAGACAGAAACTAAATGTGCTGAGTTCACAGGGACAGACGACAGTCTCCCACTGCGATTGTCATCTCTGCGAGTCATTTACAGGATGTGGAGACAAGGGTATCGTAAGCCAAGAAGAACCTAACATACAGAATTCTAATTGATTCTTTAAAAAAAAAAAACACACACAATGGTCATGAATCTGCTATTTAGGTTCTGGAACATCACATAAATTGACATCTGTGTTCTCTTAAAAATAAAGGAATTGCTGGGGGGTTTGACTAAAAATCTTTATCATGTTTTTTTTTTTTTTTAGGATTCTGGTTGATGGTTTATCACAGTTGCACAGAATGCATGAAACAGTTGCAGAACCACTGAATTTTTAATCACAATCCAAACAAACATGATACATATGTAAATTTATATTGTATAATTTCGAAAGTTAAAGCAAAACCAGAATGTCTGACTTTAGGTTTGTGATATTATGCTACATAAATCATACATTTGAACTCAAAAGTTTACATACACCTTGCAGAATCTGCAAAATGTTAATTATTTTACCAAAATAAGAGGGATTATACAAAATGCATGTTATTTTTTTATTCAGTACTGACCTTAATATGACATTTCACATAAAAGACATTTGCATATAGTATATCAGAGAAAGTGATAGTAGAATTTATAAAAATGACCCTGTTCAGAAGTTTACATACACTTGATTTTTAATACTGTGTTATTACCTGAATGATCCACAGCTGTTTTTTTGTTGTTGTTGTTGTTGTCCTGAACAGTTAAACTGCCTGCTGTTCTTCAGAAAAATCCCTCAGGTCTCACAAATTCTTTGTTTTTTCAGTATTTTTGTGTATCTGAACCCTTTCAGACAATGACTCTTAATGCATTGTGTTTTCATATGGAGATTTTGAACCTTCTGTAATAGTTGCATATGAGTCCCTCAGTTGTTCTCAGTGTGAAATGATGGATCTTAAAATCATGCAGTCATTTATGGAAAGGGTTCGAATACACAAAAATGCTGAAAAGCCAAAGAATTTGTGAGACCTGGGGGATTTTTCTGTATTAAAAAAAAGCAGTATTAAAAATCAACTTTTGAACGGGGCGATTTTTTATAAATTCAACTATTATTTTCTTTTGAATGGACTATATGCAAATGTCTTTAATGTTAAATATTTTATTCACGTCAGTACTAAATAAAAAACTAAATACAAAAACATTCATTTTGTATGATCCCTCTTATTTTGGTCAAACCATTAACATTTTGCAGATTCTGCAAGGTGTGTGTAAACTTTTGACTTCAACTGTATCTGAAAGAAACAAAAACAGCAGACAAGCTGAATGAGAGCGCAAATTCACTCTGAAAGCAGGTGACGCTTATGAAACAGCGGAGATGCAGTTTTTTTTTTGGTTACTGCTGTAAACAAAGCAGTGCAGTGTTTTTAAAACACTTTAGAAGGTAAGAGAAGGTTCATCTTCAGCATGTCTAGCTTCTGTTAATGGCTGTTTACAGGTTTATTTGCCCAGGTAAAGAATTAGTTGTGGTATTAATAGTTCTAAACATTTTCCAAACATTAGTCAGAAGTGTATGCAGTTAACAGGGATCTCTTTTCAATTAAGAAGTTGCTTAGGCACAGTATGGCGTTTTTTTTCTTTCTTTTTTTCTTTCGTACCATTTGCGCAATTTAAAGCAGTTTACCATTTGAACCAGTATATCGGCCACACTAAAGGTAAAAAAAAAAAAAAAAAAAAAACTTTGTTTGTTTGTTCCCCAAAGAATCTTTCAGTGAACCATTTTTTTTTTGTGTGTGTGAAGTATATTTTAATAATCTAAAGACCCTCTGAATGTTAAAGGTTCTCTATGGAACCATAAATACCATCTTTATTGTAAAGAGTATCCACCTTATTTTACCCATTTGTAAGTTTTATGAGTCTCGTCCATGTCCAGCTATTTTTAGCTGTACAAAACAGCTCATTTTGCTGCACAAAATTGCAAATTGGTCTTATCATATTATTTTACTGTATTATCTTAATTTTGAACACACTGTTTTTTAGTGCAAACTGTTTTATTGTTTACTGCACATTGTTATTCATTAGCAGCTAATGAACTGAAATTCTTGCCCATAAGCCTACTTTCACATTGAAGAATAAGTTAGATAGAATAGCCTTTTTTCCCAATATAAAGAACCATTTTTGATTCCATGGATGTTAAAAGGTTCCTCATGAAACTTTAGATGCTGAAAAATAACCGTTATTTTTATGCTGCGTTCATGCCATATGGTAATTACCGTAATTTCGAGGTGACAACACATGACGTTCTAGTCGAAGCTGTTCACGTTCTCGGACTCTGAATTATGCTTTTTCTATGACAATCATCGCCTAAACAGAGCCTACGTTGGTCAGGTGTTACAGCGGTCAAGTAGGTACAGGTCGTAGCTCTCAGAAGACTCCCAGTTCACAAGATGTAATTACAAGTTCTACGAGGACGTGAACGCTTTTTACAAGTTGGAATCTCGTAATTACGGTAATTCCGATATGGTGTGAACGCACCTATAAGCCAGTTTTTCTGAATTAAAAAGATTCCATGAGTGTTTAAAGGTTCTTCATGATAACATGCCAATAAAGAACCTTTATTTTTAAGCATCAAATATTTTAAAGGGATAGTTCAAAAATGAAAACACGTATTATTTCCATGTTCTATGGAATATAAAAGATCATTTGAAGAATGTTCTCTTTTTGTTTGATCATTTGATGTAAATCAATAGCAACCAAAACTATTTGGTTACAAACTTAACTCAAAATATCTTCTTTTGTGTTCCACAGTAGAAAATAAAGTAAACAGACTAATTCTAACCATGGTTTTATTGTAGTAAAAGTATAACCATGATTTTGTTGGTGTATTGATTACCATATGTTTAACCAAAATTCCATGGTTATACTATGTTTAGTGTAGCAAAACCATGGTTAATTTGTGGTTACCATGGCTTAAAAGCATAGTTCACACAAAAATGAAAATTCTGTCATTAATTACTCACTCTCATGTCGTTCCAAATCCGTAAGACCTTCATTCGTCTTCAGAACACAAATTAGGATATTTTTCATGGAATTCGAGAGGTTTTTGACTCTGCATAGACAGCGCAACTGAAACATTCAAGGTCCAGAAAGGTAGTAAGGACATTGATAAAATAGTCTGTATGACATCAGTGGTTTAACCATAATTTTATGGAGCTACAAGAATACTTTTTTGTTTGTGCAAAAAAACTACCACTGATGTCACATGGACTATTTTGCCAATGTCTTGGTACCTTTCTGGAACTTGAACTTTGTAGGACCCTTACTGTCTATGCAGGGTCAGAAAGCTCTCAGATATCAACAAAAATATCTTAATTTGTATTCCGAAGACAAACAAAGGTCTTACGATTTGAAACGATGAGTAATTAATGACAGAATTTTCCTTTTTGGCTAAAATATTCCTTTAACTATATAGTAACCATGGTTTCTTGGTTTTATTTAGTAAATTTTTATAAGGTCCACAACATAAGGGTAAGCAAAAGATGACAAAACTGTAAAAATGGGGGTGAACTATCCCTAACAAAATGTAAAAGTTATTGTAATGTTAATACAGCTTAGGGTGTTTTTTTTTTTTTTTAAATTGGAGGCATTGTTGTGACCAGCTGCTCATCCTGAACTTTGCCTGAACCCGTGAGGACTAGGGCTGGTTATATCCCAGTGTACCTCAGCAGTGTCCTGTCCTTATCTCTTTCCCTAAGTGCTCACTGGCTCGGAAGGATCTGATGCTGCGGCTCCAAAAGACACTCTGATAAACACCATGTTGCCTCTGTTGCCATGGTGACTGGCTGTGCATGGGTAGAGATGCTAGTACTACAAGCTATATATGCAAGTTACGAATACATCGTAATGCATAAGAGCAGTGCTATGCTCAAGACCCACGTCTATTTTGACAGCTTGGTATATTTGGGTGTGTTATGTAAAAATGGCACATGAAGTCCTACCATGCTTTGGGGCTTCACAAAATGAGAAGGAAAAAAACTGCTTAGAAAATACCAGCCAAGGCTTTTGTTCTTGTGCAGCACTCGCTCCAGCTGCAAGTTGTACCATGGCACAGCTGTGTCTTTAAATCCTCTCCTTGTGCACAACGATGACATCATCCTCTAAAAACACATTACGTCATCCCTTTCGGGACTCTTCTCATAGCTCCACCCTGCGCTCCCCCCGTTTTATTGGCGTTTATCAATGCAGAAGCCCTCCTCGTCGTCTGCTTTATTGGTGGAGAAGTCACTGGTGTCTGCTTTTCATTGGCTTGTAGCATTTATGTCTGTGGCCTCCACCACTGAAAGCGGTTCCTCGGCTCAATAAGTGTCGCGGGGAATTTGGTTTTCCTCAAGCGAACTCACCAAGTCATACGGGTAGCTTCTTATTTTGATGGTTAACGGTTTGCTAGTTTTGCTAAACGTGCCAAAATACCGTTTAAGGTGCACTAGAAGAACAAAATGCAAGCTGACAGAAATGTCTACAAACGTCGACATTCATGTAGGCTAAATATACACTTTACACCAATTTCTTGGAAAATGTGCATGTTTAAATATATAGATTATGTTTAACATTTTAAGTATCGTAAGTACCAAAAATACATATGGGTCAAAATGATCGATTTTTTTAATGGCAAAAATCATTAGGAGATTAAGTAAAGATCATGTTCCATGAAGATATTTTGTAAATTTCCTACCGTAAATATATCAAAGCTTGATTTTTGATTAGTAATATGCATTGCTAAGAACTTCATTTGGACAACTTCAAAAGCGATTTTCTCAATTTTTTTTTTTTTTTTTTTGCATCCTGAGATTTCAGTTTTTCAAAAAGATGTATCTCGGTCAAATATTACATCAGTGGAAAGCTTATTTATTACAACAAATTTTCCCTTATGTCAGGTTTTGTGGTCCAGGGCCACAAATGCACTTTATATACACCAATTTGACTATTCAAGTGTGTTCTTGGAAAATGTCTTTTTTTTTTTTTTTTTTTTAATAGAGAATTTTATTAATATATAAAAAAAATGTTTAACAGAGTAACTCGTGTTGCTGGAAAATAATTAATTTGGGCAGACATTATTTTAGGCGACATTCTTTTACTCTAAACACAAATATCGTCAAATTAACATTTTAGAACCCAATAAAAGCCGCACTTGAGTGATGATGCAATGAAACGCTGAAAGATGATGTGATAATTGTTAACAAGTGCGGATGGTTTGAGAGGCGCAATACCGACAGCAACCGGTAGAGGGAGTGGATGTGGCGACACACATAGAGAGAGCGGACCGACTGCTGAAGTTCTCCGTGGTACCCAGCGCTGACCATTTGGACCTTTTGCCCATGAATGCTCAAGCATCGCTCTTAAAATAACACGTCCATCCTCTTGTGTGAGGAAAGGTGCTGGACCGTGTCATTTACAGACATGATATCACACAGTTACAGTAGCCCTAGCAACAGCTCGTGTTTGCGATCACTGTGGTGCTGGTGCTGGTGAAGCAGGCGCGAGTGTTTCTTTAAGAGCCAGCACCTTTACATCGAGAGGGAGGGGGAGAGAAAGAGAGAGAGAGAGAGGGAGAGAGAGAGAGACTGGGGTTGTCTGTGGATAGGTGTAACGTTTGCTCGCTCGGTGCCGTCGTTACATGTGTGAGGAAGAGGGAAGGGGGGAGGCTGATAACTGGGCGAATTCGGCACCCGAAAGCGCTGCGCTCCGATGGGGTCGACGGGGATGAAATTATGATGATGTCTAGCGTTTACTCTCGACGATGACAACGGTGAGCGGTGCATATTTCAGCATCGCATGTATTTTCTTATATATGCATGTTTGTGTGTGTGATATCGCCCAGCTGTGGAGATGAGGAGGGGGATGGAGGACTTGGGAGGAGGGGGCGAGGCGAAAGGATGATGGGAGGAAGAGAATAAAATATCAACATTTGGAGAAATGACACGATGCGTTGTTCGTTAGACTAGTTAAAATGTAACCGTTTCGTTTCTACGGCATGTCCAGTCGCGTATCTGCAGAAGAGAGACGGCACATATATCATGGTGGAGCGAACGGCAGAGGAATACGTCAACACATACATCCAGCCCAATTACACTAGAACACCGAGCGACGTTTGGGCGAGCTGCGAACCTGAGCGGTGCTTATTTTTGATTCTTTTCATCAAGCCATTCACGTTAGTAGGGAATAAACAAGATCAGCAGCATCCAATCACGCACGGGTTCCCTTTAAACGACACCCGTTTCTTCCTTCCTGCGTTTCGACAGCGTCCGCGGACATACAAAAAGCGCTGGCCGGCTACATGATCGTTACACACCATGAATTTCATTTCCGTGTATCATGCGCATCCATTAGCCTCTGGACTAATAGGCTGTTTAGAGAGGCGAACGGAGAATAAAAGCGGTGCGTTGTGGTATTAGGAAACGGCTGCTGTCTATATTGAAGGGAATTTGAAATAGGTGTGTGTCGAAGAAAGAGAGAGAGAGGCAGGCAGAGAGAGACGGACGGACGGACAGACAGGCAGTCAGAGAGACAAAACAAATGGAATTGGGTGTTGATTTGAATGTTCTGCATTCGAGCCCTGGTACGTTGTGTTTATTCGCCTCGTCGTCGTTAACATTCAAGGCAGGGAGTATTTAGCACGATTTGTGGGCCTGTGCGAGGAATCGCTGCTCTATTGATTCTTCCAAATTCCTCTTGTGTCGACATTCACTGGAGCAGGACGCTCTTTCATGCTATTCCCAGATTTCTGTGAGGGGGAAACCCAATGGTTACAATGTTATTTTTAGTTTGATGCTCCCCAATGTGTCTGCCACCATCTAGTGCTGACTCCAGTGTCGAAGAACCGAGCGATTTCAGTCCGAACTCCATGTCTGTCACTCATTGCACAGGAATATTCTGATGTGAATCAGAATTTGGTCATATTGTGGTTATGTAAGGGTCATGCCAACACATTAATCGCCAGTTTAATCCAGTGTTTTGGTTTCTAGAAATCTGAATAAGATAGCATATGCTTGTGATATCAAGATGTGTGGGTCATATTCAGAATATAATTTACATTAGACCCAAACAACTAAGAGATTCAGTGAAATTGTAGACTTTTTCTTTTCTAATGACGATTTTTTTCAAATTAAATGAATCATCATGGCCTATATTTGTGGAAGTCTCGTGACCTACATTTTGTAAATCGTAGCTCTTGTGTTGGGATATGAAAGATATTTTATGAGTTGATTCAATTACTAAAATGCATGATGCATTATAAATGGCTCAAGCTAACAGATAAATGTTAAGGATATGCTGATTATCTATACTAATAATTATAAATAATATGTCATCTCTGGAGCATATGTGACCCTGGACCACAAAACCAGTCATAAGGGTCAATTTTTTTGAAAGTGAGATTTCTACGTAATCTAAAAGCTGAATAAATAAGCTTCCATTGATCTATGGTTTGTTAGGATAGGACAATATTTGAAAATCTGGAATTTGAGAAAATCACCTTTAAAATTGTTCAAATGAAGTTCTTAGCAGTGCATATTACAAGTTTTGATATATTTACAGTAGGACATTGACAAAATATGTTCATGGAACATGATGTTTACTTAATATCCTAATGATTTTTGGCATCTATAATTTTGACCCATACAATGTATTTTCCCCTATTGCTACAAATACACCCGTGCTGCTTAAGACTGGTTTTGTGGTCTATAGGGTCACATGTGGAAATCTTTTTTCAGAATAAAGGCTTACCCAGAATATGAACCTTAATCAGAAAGTTATGTGCATGGAAATGTCACTGTCAGGATTGGCATATTGCTTTTAAGCATTACTGTTTTCCATTTCGCATCTTTTATCACAATATGTTTTAAAGCTTTACATGACAGCCGATAGTAACCTAACAGCACAGATGATTCCTCATCTATCCCAGTGGTACCTGACAACTTGTATTATAACATTTAATGTCATCGAAAGCACGTTTTATTAGTAATCGCAAAAGTAAGATATCATAACAGTTGTCTTTCACCTCTTGCTGTCCGAAGCCTTTTTGGATTTGTATTATTTTCTCCCTATATCTTGTCTTTTCCTTTTTTTGTGATGGTATCCCCAGAGTTGATCAATAAAGGTGCTATATTAAAGTCTACTGGGAAACTGGTAGATTTTGATGTCTAATGCTTTATTTCTTCATGTCTCGCCCAGCTTTGACCATTTGTGCTAATGTCACTCTCCTTTATTTCCCTCTTCAGCTCTCCTTTACTTGAAGTTCGAACCCATTGGGTAGAAGACTCTCCTCCATGCCCACCCTTCCTTTTACCCAATCCAGTCCCTGCGACCCAGCGACTTTCCCCTCCTACTTTCTCCTGCCACTTTTGTCCCACCTGAGACCACGTCCTGCTGCTCCACCCAAACGCACCCAAGCCAAGGATTTTGAACAGCACACTCTAAGAGCCAATCAGGAGCCTTGAAGCCATTCAGGAATTAGCAACACAACTCATGAATCTACCTGAGCACTGAGGAAAAAAAAAATAAAGGAAAAGCCGTGGATAATAAACTCATTGTCACGAAGACAACTCAGATAAACTGGCAGTACGTGTCCACCCTTGAAGAAGAGCACAGCAATTAGGAGATTCCTCCAAAAAAGCTTGAACTGAGGGTGAATTAGAGGATATAGAGGAAGAGAAACTGCATGCATATTATAACATATCTGCAATACTCACATTCCCACACATATTTTACAGACTGTTAAGGCACACGTTCTTACCACGGACCACGCGCTACACTATCCTAAACACCCGCATATGAATGACAAGTTGTTTATCTGTTTGCCGTAGGCTCTCAGGCACGCAAACACCGTCAGATTCGCGGTCCCACACTGTGATTCTCGCAAATTCCTCTTGTAGGGCCAAGACATACACACTTTCGCCCTTAAACTCTCGCACCTGTTCACGGCCTCAAGATGATGTGTGAGGTGATGCCCACCATCTCGGAGGACGGGCGGGGTGGTGGCGGAGGAGGCCCGTCCTCTCCTGCCGGAGGTGGTGGAGGTATGGGGGGCGGTGCAGGGGGCATGGGTGGTGGCTATGGTGGCCGGGAGGCCCGTGGTGGAGACGAGGGAGGGAGCACTGGAAATCTAGAGTCTCTGATGGTGAACATGCTGACGGAGAGAGAGCGGCTGCTAGAGAGTCTCAGAGAGACCCAGGAGAGTCTCGGCACGGCACAGCTACGTCTGCGAGAGCTGGGTCATGAGAAGGACTCGCTACAGAGACAACTCTCCATCGCACTGCCACAGGTACGCATTAGGGCTTTTGTATGTGTGTTTAAAACATTATTTGAAGTTGCAGGAGATTCATAATGTGAATATTCGTATTTATATTAATATATTGTGCACCATTTGTTTGGAGTAAAATCTTTTAAAGGAATTTCTGGGGTTCAGTCCAAGTTACATGTTTGCTTAAATGACAGCATTTGTGGCATGTTGATTACTACAAAAATAATTTCCCCTTTTTGTCAAAAACATGAATAATGGTGAGACACTTACAATGGAAGCAAAAGGGGCCAATCTGTGAACATTACAATGCTCAGTTTTTTAAAAAGAGAGAAGAAATCACAAGATGTGCACAATATGTGCTAATATGACCTTTTCTGTGTAAAGTTATATCCAATTTTATAATGTTTCCATGACAGTGCAACACCACAAACAAACGACTACAACAATGATGATTTAAATAGATTTACAGTACTGCTCATAAAATTGTAATACACAATTTTTAACAGTAGAATTGATGTACACTCTTAAAAATAAAAGTTCCAAAAGTGTGTTTTTGCAGTGATGCCACAGAAGAACCATTTTTGGTTCTCCAAAGAGCCTTTCAGCAACAGTTCCTAAAAGAACCATTTCAAAGAACATTTAAAAAAAATCTAAAAAACCTATAAAGATATAAAGAATCTTTTCTGCATTTGAAAGGTTCCATGGATGTTAAATGTTCTTTGTGGAACTATCAAAAATAGAGAACCTTTATTTTTAAGAGTGTAGCTTAACATTTCCAAAATTGGCTATGTTGACTTCCATTGTAAGTTTCTTACTGAAAAGATGCAGTCACATTACCAAAATAGCAACATTTTATGGGTAAAAAAGGTACATTGTTGTAAGGGACGGTATTATCAATATCATGGTATCGTGATAGCAAAACTGTCTAGATATCATCGTGGTCACATGATGATATGAAACGACAGTTCTTCCGGGCAAAAAGTGTAGTTTTTAAAATACATTTAAACGTATTATTCTAACATAAAAGGTCTGTAAAGTTATGTTTTGGTCCGTTATGCTTTGGCACAGTATCTGTCAAACGAACTTAAACCGAAAGCACAATCTGGCTTAAACCCTTCAAGTCTGTTTTCGCTGCATGTTTCAAAGCAAAGCACGCACTTCATCCAGGTGATCAGCTCAAGATCTGGTGTTTTGCGCACCTCAGAACGGCTCAGTTCACAGTGAATGCAGTGAACTCCTTTATTGCATGTGCTGTGAGTTTAGCGCATGTTTGGGAATGCAGTGGCCACCAGTTATGCTTTATTTTCACGGGAGATGATTACAGCATTTCACCAGATGTGTAGTAATACACGTTTTTGTAAGCCTGATTTCACTGAAGCTGGAGTTTTCCGTCAAAATAAAAGCTTAAAAGTGCAGTATACATTGCTGACAGCTAGCGGTGTAATGTTACTGCAGTCCAAATTCAAAATTTCTCTTTCAAGTGTAGAAATTAGAAAAGAAGCGTTGTAATTTTCCCACTGTAGTGAAAGGCAAAAATAATATACAGCACCTATGAAATAGTCATTTTCATTTATTTTACAGTGCCATTGTTTTATAATATATGGCTATTATTGTCATAGGAATAGCAATAAAATCAAATTGCAGTTGTTATTATTATTATATTCTAATTTGTTTGGCCTTCTAATACACCAGTGTGAATGTAATTTAGACTGAGACAGTATAACACAAATAGGGTTGAGTGCCCTTTAAAGTTCATGTACAAGTCAATTTTTTCTGACTCGAGTTTTCTTAGTTAAGAACATAGGTTGGAGCTCTTCATTTTAAGTGCATGAAATAATATAATTTAACTTTAAAATGTACAAATTTGCATTTTTCACCAATAAATATTGCATCATGGACTTCATATCGAGATATTATCATATTGTGAGATTTTGATACATACAGTTACCACAGAAGTCAATTTCTAATCAATCAACTTTCTGTTTGGTCAGCACAGCGAATAATGCACGTGACGAACCTGAAAATTCGCCCTTGTGCAAAATTTGTGTGGATTCTGATTAAAATTACACTATTTTGCTTACAAAATGTGACATAAGGCTTGAAACATTTTTTTTATGACAAAAATTGTGCAGTTGAGCTTAAAGGGGGAATCTACTGCTGGAAAGATGGCTTTTAATAAATATTAACTGTCTATGCAGTACAAACATAAAATGTGGGTGATACATGATTAGAGGAAACAGAGAAACAACAAAGGGCTGTGATAGTTCCTTTTTCAAAAAAAAAAAAAATCACCCATAATGCACTTTTGATTTTGATGCTGCCCCTGTGATGCAGGAATATGAAAATGCAGAGTTTAATCTGTAGTTTTAACAAAATCTCTCAAAGCTCTTAAAGGTTATAGAGCTGACTTTTGCTGAATAATCACAGGTAACACAGAGAAAGAGTACACATTGTTGATTTATATTTACAACATTGTGACAATACAAAGCTGGTTGAAAATCGGCAAGTTTATCCATTAACTTGGATTGAACCTAGAATATTCCCTTAAGAATTTCTTGGACTGAATAGTTTGCATGGAAAAACAGGTCATTGAGATGAACCATGTCTGAGGAAGAGCTGCAAGTGAAGTATGAAGTGTAAGTAAAGTCTCAGCTTGTCTGGATAGTATCATGTCCTTTGTTTGCATTGGGCAGTCTGTATTTATATTTGTTTGAATTGGCTAACATTTAAGCTGATCTTTATCTTCCAGACTTGCTGTGGGCTTTTCTGCTTCTTTTTGCATCAGGTCTCGAACTGTTTTGTCTCCTCTGATCTAATTTAAGGTGTTCTACATATCTTTTTGAGATTATCTGCTTATCTATGATTCCGTGACCTGCTTTTCAAGTCAAGACACTACATTTCTGATTGTTGAAAAGTATGATCTTTGTTGTTTCACTGGTTGATTTTGTCAAATAATGAATTTCAATCCTTTAATGATATTACAGCAGCTTAAGGTGAGGTAATGAGTTCGGCCGATGCATAAATCTGTCAGGCATTGCAGTTCTACATGGGGTCAGAACAGTATTAAAATGAATATATTCACAAATGCATAACCTAATTTAAATTCACAAAAGATAAACGTGATCATGAGTATTCAAATGATTTTATATTACAAATCTGCATTTGTAAATCTTCACATTATGGTTGTCACCCTAGATTTGTGATTGGATGTTTTGAGATTTTTCTTTCAGGGTTTGATTCAGAAATACATTTCAGAAATACATTTGAACTCAACTAAGGTGACTCAAGTAATATGCAATGTCTTTTCTCTGCAATATGTCTTTTTATGGGAGAATTGTGACCCTGGACCACAAAACCAGTCATAAGGTTAAATTTTACAAAACTGAGATGTAAGCATCATATGAAAGTTCAATAAATAAGCTTTCTATTGATGTATGGTTTGTTAGGATAGGACAATATTTGGCCGAGATACATCTGTTTGAAAATCTGGAATCTGAGGGTGCAAAAAAATCTAAATACTGAGAAAATCACCTTTAAAGTTGTCCAAATTAAGTTCTTAACAATGCATATTACTAATCAAAAATTACATTTTGATATATTTATAGTAGGAATTTTGCAAAAAATCTTCATGGAACATGATCTTTACTTAATTTCTTAATGATTTTTGGCATAAAAGAAAAATCAATAATTTTGACCCATACAATGTATTTTTGGCTATTGCTACAAATATACCCCAGCGACTTAAGACGGATGGTTTTGTGGTCCAGGGTCACAATTGTGTTACGTTTCAATGTTACGATTACACAGGAACAAACTTTAAAGCAATACTATAAGTCGCTTACGTTGTTACTGTGATCCTTGTTGCCTGTTTCTCACATTGTAGTGCTGAAAGGCATATAGTCAAACCAAAAATTATTCAGACACCATATGTAATTTTTGATATTTTTTTATTAGTGGGTGCAGGACACTATAGCTCATTTATGTAAGTGAGGATAGCGAAATAAAGTAAACTGTGACATATTATACCTAAAAATTCTTCATACAGTGGACTACCAGTAAAATCGATACATATTTGTGACCAAAAATGTGATTTGACACTTTGACCTGACCATGTTTTGTTACATACCTTTCTATCAAAGTTATCTGACATTATCAAGATGAATTTGTTCTGACAGTTTAACTCTTGAGTTCTTGTCATATTTTATTACCATTTTCCAAACTATAAAGCATATACTGTGATAATGTGAGAAATGTTGAAGGAGTCTGAGTACATTTTGGCTTTGGAGAGAGACAACCACTTTGATTTGCAGTAAAGTGAATCCTCTAAGTCACGTCGTGTGTGTACAAAATAAAGAAGTAACTTCTAATATCCCAAGCTCTCTAGACCACAATGTTCCTAGAGGAGATTTTTTTTTTCCTCTTTGCATAATATTTGGATTTCATTAAAATTCAGTTGTCACTACTTGAATTTTCAGGCAGTACATTTGGCTGCAATGACATACGAGTGTTCCTGTTTAATTGTGACATTTCAGCATAACATTACTTCTTTTCCATAAGAGCACAGTGTACAGAAAACAGACAACATGATACTACTCGAGTCACAGAGTTTAACTTAACTGTACTGTGAAGTCTTTTTCTTCATCAGCATTTTTGTCTTGTGTCACATAATATATAATTATAGCTTATATGTGACCCTGGACCACAAAACCAGTCATAAGGGTCATTTTTAAAAAAATATTTGGCCGAGATACAACTATTTGAAAAAATCTGGAATCTGAGGTCGCAAAAAATATTGAGAAAATCGCCTTTAAAGCTGTCCAAACAAAGTTCTTAGCAATGCATATTACCAATTAAAAATTACGTTTTGACATATTTACTTTAGGAAATTTACTAAATACCTTCATGGAACATGATCTTTACTTAATATCCTAATGATTTTTGGCATAAAAGAAAAAACAATAATTTTGATACCCGTGCTACTTAAGACTGCTTTTGTGATCCAGGGTCACATATTTCATAGTTTTTACTTTTCACCATATATTGAACAAAATATGTCACTTATTTTGTTACATTTGTGCTAGAAACAAGAAAAAAACTATTATCTAATGGTGTAAGAAAGGTAATTTAACACATATTCCTTGAAAACAATATCTTCTGCAGTTTCTCATCTTTAAGTACAGTCAAACCAAAATGTTTTCAGACACCTTCAACATTTCTCACATTATCACAGTTTCTTTTCTGAAAATTGTAATAAAATATGACAAGAAACTGTGTCAGGACACATTCTGACATTGATAATGTCAGATATCTTTGAAAGAAAGGTATATAATGGATTACAATCAAACAAAAATTCAGACAACTGTTAGTATTACAAAATTTACACAACTATCAATATTTTGTCGACCAATTTACAAACAATGCTTCATTTTGTTCAAAAGGTCGCATTAGCAATTAAAGATAAAACATTTAAGCATGTTCAGGTCAAAGTGTATTGTATAATTTTAGATCACAAATTTTTACCGGTAGTCCACTGTATTAAATTTTTTTGGGGTATAATATGTCACAGTTTACTTTATTTTGCTATCTTCACTTACATAAAGGAACTGTAGTGTATTTGTTGTCTAAATAATTTTTGGTTTGACTGTAAACGTATCTACATATATTTAGTTATTTGTCCAGGTAAATAAGACAAAATGCTAATTAACAAAAATATTTTTTGAAGTCTAAGGAAAACGTACGTATAACAATGAATTTGCGAATCCAAATCTGTCAGAGAAGTCACAATTCCATTTGCGAATGCAGAATGAACAACATTGGACGATTTGTTAACGCACTTGCATATTTATGAATCATGTTTTGTTCATGTGACTTAAGGCCCTTTCACACGGGACGCGGCAGTCGCGAGTGTCTAGTTCATTTTCAATGGGAGACATACGGCAAGTGGCAAAACTCGGGCGGTTTCGCTGGCGGCGCAAAGGCGGAGCGCAAGCAATGCTCGTGCACCCATAATCCTGCCGCTTCCACGGGCACGGCGCTTCGCGGCAGGCTCCGCCAAAGATACAAATATTTTAGCTTTTTGTGAGCGGCAGCGGCAGCCGCGCCGGCTTTAACCAATCAGTGAACAGATTATTAACAACCAATCATAGAATATTTAACTGAATTTATAACGGAGAGTTGAAAATAGAGGAGAAGATTGTTTTAAGTGTGATGGATTTCCCAGAACTGTATGACCCATCTAAAATCTCATACTTGGGGTGAGCACACAAGTTAGTTTGCCAGGTAAAAATACAAATACGTACAAGGTGTCCAAACAATACATTATTATGTGTGGTGTTATGGTAAACTATCTTTCAAAAGTTTGAATAATAATAACAGTGACAATAATTAATGACAGGATAACACAAACACAATTTTCCGTTACGTTTTATTTAGTCTTTTAAGCAGTTGTAACTATGGCAACGTCCTCCCCCAGACCGCGTCGCGAACACCGCCTCAACTGCACAAAACGCTTCCACTACAAGAGAAGGCGTCAGCCGCGCGGCGATTTCACCGCTTGCTGCGTCCCGTGTGAAAGGGCCTTTAGGTTACACATTTTTATTCATTTTGATACAATTCTAACACCATATTTGTATACCCATTAAAAACCAACGTCTGTATCACTGGAAACATTTTGGGACCGACTGCCGCCAACATGTGGCTTGAAATAACATTTACGAGAGACCCATTTTCTAGGAGAAGGACTGGATATTTAAGGGACACAGCAATGCAGAGAGAGAATCAATATCTTTCTCTCTTTCACACACTTACACAAACATATGCAAACACTCTCTGAAATAAGCAGACACATGTTCAGAGAAGTGATACATTAAGCAGGGTTCAGTCGGTGCATCCCATCAGCATTGGGCGTATGAGAGAGAGAGACAAAAGCTGAAAAAGAGGATGTAAAGCCATTGTGGAAGTCCTTTTTGTAAGCGGAGCCGTAGCAGGAGCTTGAATGAGAGAGAGAAATAAGGCAGGACATTATCACGCAATTGTGTTTGGCATACTTGTGCCAAACATAATTCTAGTCCAATCTCAGCAAGGTACATTTCCAGAATGCCAAAGTCCTATGGGCCCACTGAGTTACCATCTGTGTACCACTATACCACTCATAAGCTTAGCCCCCCCACTCCTCCTTCTCCTCCTTTCCTCTCCTCCTTCTTGCTCCAGCTTCTTTCCCCTATTTTTGCTTGTTGGCAGAAAGCGAGGCGGTTAGATATAGACAGGATGGAGACGTGACCCACCAAACGCATTCATCATGACGGAAAGGAAACGTGATTGGCCGACTTGAGCTCGGAAGGTACATGCGACGTGATTGGCCGAGAGTTGTGCTTTGCTTGTTAAAGGCCTTTTGATTGGGGTTTGGTTTGCATTGCAGATTGCTTAGTAAGATTGGCTCGGATTCAAATCTCCTTTTGTTTTTCTCAAGTCGCTGACTTGATTGATCCAGGATTTGATTCACATTATTAGCGGTTCTTTACATCATCTCGCAAACATATTCAGCATCATCTAATAAAAACGCCAACATCTGCTGTGCATTTCAGCATATGAACACACAAAGTGCATAGTTACAATATGGCGATTCTGTCTGCGTAACACAATGAAGTTGTGTCATGCGTGTTTTTTTAGAAAGATGCCTGATCACATATCGGCGGCTGGAAAAAGATGGTGTGGCTTTAGGCTCGCAGTGGCAGCCATGTGAGGCCATATGTCATCTTACACAACATGGTGCTATGAAGACCTTACACCCGAGAGTTGCTCATTGGAGTGTTCAGAATGTGGACTTTGTCATCTGTTCACACAGAAGCAATAAAAGTAACAAACTCTGATTTAGTCTCACACGCGCACAAACACAGTTCCAACATTTGAGCTTTACAATACCAGCCTCTCTTACCTTGGTAACAAATCAACAGCCTCAGATTACTGATGAAATTATGCTGGGCTGTCAATACATAAAATAGTTAACTGTCTGTAATTGCATAATCTCATGTTTGTTAAGTCGGCAGTTTGTTTTCAGAATGTATGCGCATATTAAAAGAGGAGGTAAAGAGATGCTTGCACACATGCTCTAGGCTATACATAACTGCAACAAAACGCATGGGGAAGTGCAAACAAACTCTGAACTGAGATGCACACTTAATATTTCTATACACTTTTGTAACAAAGCTTTTTTCATCTGCTGTCGTATGATGGTCTTTATATTGATGTGTACAGAAATATATTTCTGTCATGACAACTCTCTGAAAAGTTAATGTAAATGTTAATGTATTTGGTCTTGGTGAAACAGATCTGCTATGCTGCTGCTGCTGTTGGTTATTGCTGTAGTTGTAGATTATTGCTGCTGCTGCTGCAAGCAAGTACAGAACTTGCTACTGCCAAAGCGTACAGCGATACGGTGCTGTGAGTATTTAAGACATACTGCTGCTGCACAAATAGCATAAAATAACCAATAGTAGGTCTATACAGGTGGAGCTGGGGAAGATGAAGGGTTTCAGAGAAACTCTGAAAGTGTGCTGCAAAATGCCCAAGTGAATGCTACCAGCCATTTAAATAGTTGCAAGCTGCAAGCTCATTGGTTGCGTACGCAACATGAACCAGGTTGTGATATCATCAGTTACGTAACAACCCGTCAGTCTGCGTCATCTAGAGTTTCATGGCAGAACTATGCGTTTAAACTTTTGATAATCATTAAATTCTCTGTAAATGACTGCTTTTCTTGAGCATCCTGTATTTATTTGGTTTATACAGATCAATTTGATTTATAGAAGAATTGTTTAAGAAATTTAATTTTAAGGGTTAGTTGGTTGTCATTAATTACTCACCCTTGTGTCATTCCAAACCTGTAAGACCTTAATTTGTGTTCTGAAGATGAACAAAGGTCTTACAGGTTTTGAACGACATGAGTGTAAGAAATTAATCACAGAATTTTCCTTTTTGGCTGAACTAACCCTTTTATAGCTTTTTGACCCAAAGGCCCCCCGTATACTAGATATATCCTCTAGTATTTCAGCTGAGAATGCTGCTTGTATAAACTGGAAGCATTTACATGTTAAAATATTACACATGATTCGTTTTGTGATTCTATTTAAATTAAATTAAATATTATGATTCTGTATGTTTCAGCAAAACAAGATTGTTATTAAGGGGGAAAAAGTAACATGATTACAACGTTTTGCATTGAGTTAAGTTTGACAGGAATGCTAAGGGGTTAAAGAATCTCACATGTTATCCCATGAGATATTAACCCATTCACATCTCACTGTCTAAACTATTGAACTGTGCTGAATAGCAGCATGTTGTCCTCTGGGTCAGGTAACAAAATGACCAAATGATGGCATCATACGAACAGTACATGGTTCCATTTTACGTTTTTTATTACTGTATACTGTATATCCTTCACACAGACACATTCAGCGTTATCCTCACCTTGTGTTAAGTTGGCGTCATTGAAAGTTTTTGTATGTTTTAATTGCAGTGGATTTTCTAAAAATGTTCTGCTATTTTATTATTCTCATGATTTTATTGTTGTGTGGTTAATGCTGTACATAGTGGTTGTGAATCTGGCTTGCTGTCATTATCTGACCTGTATCCGGCTCCATTCATTTCAATCAGGTTATTTTATTGCTTTTCTTATTTTATTTTAAATAATTAGCTTTAATTTATATCTGATATAATAATTTTAGCACTTAAAAGTTGATAGTTCACTCCAAAATGATTTACTCACCCTCAAGCCGTCCTAGTAAAGTGTATATGACTTTCCTCTTTCAGATGAATACAATCCAAGGCTCTATGCTTACTTTTATTTTTAGGAGCACATTCAAATCAATAATCAAAATATCTGATAAAAAATAAGCCTTCCCATTACGAGCTGATATCTGACTTACAGGCTGTTTTCTAACTTTATTAGTTGAGCACTTTTTATGATGGATGGATGCACTTTATTGGACTTCAAAATCTCAACAGCCATTCATTGCCATTATAAAGCTTGGAAGAGCCAGGACATTTTTTTTTTATATATCTCCGATTGTATTCATCTGTAAGAAGAAAGTCATATACACCTAGGATGGCTTAAGGGTGAGTAAATCAAAGGATAATTTCCATCTTACTTTATTTCAGTTAGTTGGCATGTATAGTATCTTTCAAAGTTTTGATGTCACTAACCTTTCAAACTTAGACAAATCCAGTGATAATTACATCTTCAAAACAGCTAAACTTCTTGTATCAGCCTTTTCCGACAGACTGATAATAAACCCCGTGGGCTCTTACACCTATTGAAATGGTGTGAAATCAGCCAATCAGATTAGAGCTTGCCAGATTGAGAAAGTGTGCGTTTCAGTTGTGTGTATGCACTGTGTCTCAGACGGTCAGTGAGCCTGTGGGCGGTCTGTAGGCAGGCTGTCTGAAGCCCAGACTACACGGTGGACACATGTATGTAGTGTATGTGTTTATTTCTACATTATGTGTTTGTGTGTGTGGTTTGAGTGATCCTTAAATATATTTCAGGTTGACCACAGCACTGGATACACACTCTTTGGTTTATTTGTGTTGATTGTTAGGAGCCTGTAAAGATCAGAACAAAGCTCATTTTTTTCTGTTGGGTGTGTTTGTGTGTGAGCAGGAGTTTGCGGTGTTGACCAAAGAGCTGAATGTATGTCGGGAGCAGCTGCTGGAGAGAGAAGAGGAGATTGCTGAGCTCAAGGCGGAGAGGAACAATACACGGGTCAGTAACTCCATAACCATAATCTGTGCGTGTGAAACAGACATCATATCCTCTTTATATCCCCTGCCTGTGTTTGTGGTTTTGTGTTTATGGTTTTTGATTTTGATGAAATGTTTTGGCTGGGGTGCAATATCCCACTTTTACTATACATACTATTACCATATAGACTAGTTTTCACAAGGGTTTATCTCAGAAACAGAGTCAGAAGTACAGTGACATAAATGGATGTTTTCTGTAGCTAGTTCAAAACACTTCAGTGCATCAAATTAAACATTGTTTTCATTATATTACTACTGTGGGAGCATGTTATCACAAAAGGTCAACTTCAGGTGTTCAGTGAACTGACTATTTGTCCTAGGAATGAATGAATTATTCCGTTTTTTGTAGCCTTTTTTAATAAAAAATAGTTCACCCAAAAATTGTCATTAATTACTCACCTTCATTTCGTTCCAAACCCACAAGACTTTCGTTTATCTTCAAAACACAAATAAAGATATTTTTGAGAGTTTTCTGACCCTTCATAGACAGCAACACAACTGACAAGTTAAAGACTAGGTAGAAAAGACATTGTTAAAATAGTCCATGTGACATCAGTGGTTCAACCAATACTTTTTTGTGTGCAAAGAAAACAAAAATAAAAACTTAGTTTAGCAATTTCTTTTCTTCCATGTCAGTCTTTCATGTGCAGTTGAAGGTTGATGGAGCACTGATGTCAGATGGAGTATTTTATCGATGTCCTTACCTTCCTGGGCCTTGAACATGTCAGTTGTGTTGGTGTCTATGTAGGGTCAGAAAGCTCTCAGATTTAATAAAAAAATATCTTAATTTGTGCTCTGAAGATGAACAAAAGTCTTATGGGTTTAGAACAACATGAGGGTGAGTAATTCATGACAAAATTAAAATTTTTGGTACAGTTAAGGTTTGAGACTTTTCTAGACTTTTTTTTTTTTTTGGAAAAGAAATTTCTACTTTTATTCAGCATTTAAATACATCAAAAGTTACAGTAAAGACATTTATAATGTCCCAAAATGATTTCTATTTTAAAAAATGCTGTTCTTTTGAATTTTTTTCTTCAAAGAATTCTGAAAAAAAAAAAAAAAAAGTATTATGTTTTTTGCAAATAATATTAAGCAGCACAACTGTTTTCAACAAATAATAATAATAAATGTTTCTTGAACAAATCAGCATATGTGACCATGGACCACAAAACCAGTCATATAGGTTTTTTTTATTTTTATTGAGATTTATCATCTGAAAGCTGAATAAATATGCTTTCAATTGATGTATAGTTTAGGATATGGCAGTATTTGGTCCAGATACAACTATTTGAAAAACTAGAATCTCAGGGTGCAAAAAATATAAATATAGAGAAAATCGCCTTTAAAGTTGTAAAAAAAAATGAAGTTCTTAGAAATGCATATTACTAATCAAAAATTAAATTGATATATTTACAGAAGGAAGTTCGAAAATATCTTCGTGGAACATGATCTTTACTTGATATCCTAATGATTTTTGGCATAAAAGAAAAATCAATTCTGACCCATACAATGCATTTTTGGCTATTGCTACAAATATACCTATGCTACTTAAGACTGGTTTTGTGGTCACATATTAGAATAATTTCTGAATGATCATGTGACAATGAAAACTTGAGTAATGAGTGCTAAAATTTTTGCCATCACAGGAATAAATCATTTTAAATTTAAAATATATATAAAAAATATTTTAAATAATTTAAAAAACTGTTTGATCAAATACATTAAGCCTTGGTAAGCATATAAGACTACTTTTAAAAACATTAAAATAAAATAACACTAAAATTTTGTATGGTAATGTACAGTCAAACCAAAAATTATTCAGACACCATATAACCACTGGCCACAATAGAGGCTCGTAACTATATCTGAAAAAATGAGGAGGGGCCCACCAACTAAAAGAATTCTTAGTTTAGGCTTCCCAGCGTGTTATCCCAATACCCAGGTGAAAAAAAAATATACTTAAATGCAATTAAAATACACTTAAATACCCGCAAATACATTTTTAGTACATTGTTTTTTTTTTTGTGTTAAATAAAAATTTGATGGTTATACACTATAAATTTACTAATTAAAAGTATGTTTATACTTCAGTAGGACTTTAGTACACTTGACAAAAGTATACTAAATACCAGTAATACTTAAATATTTTTTTAGTGTACTACAATAAAGTACACTACAGAAAAAACATCCAAAAGAGTTTTATTAGTGTGTTTTTCAAAAGTGTGCTTTAAATGCTTTAAACATTAGTTGATTTTTAGTACACTCTTTACATACTAATCTTGAGTTTAAAATAAGTTAATATATAAAAAATCTATTAGTAATGTATTGTAGTAGAAGTACATTTTCCCAAAAGTTGTACTTAAGTACACTTAATATGAATGCATTATTATCACTAACACTTAAATTGATTTTGAGTGTGGTAATTTTAAGTTTACATTAAATTGATTTTATTAAAAATCTATTAGTAATGTATTGTAGTAGAAGTACATTTTCTCAAAAGTTGTACTTAAGTACACTTAATGTGAATGCATTATTATCACTAACACTTAAATTGATTTTGAGTGTGGTAATTTTAAGTTTACATTAAATTGATTTTATTAAAAATCTATTAGTAATGTACTGTAGTAGAAGTACATTTTCCCAAAAGTTGTACTTAAGTACACTTAATGTGAATGCATTATTATCACTAACACTTAAATTGATTTTGAGTGTGGTAATTTTAAGTTTACATTAAATTGATTTTATTAAAAATCTATTAGTAATGTACTGTAGTAGAAGTACATTTTCTCAAAAGTTGTACTTAAGTACACTTAATATGAATGCATTATTATCACTAACACTTAAATTGATTTTGAGTGTGGTAATTTTAAGTTTACATTAAATTGATTTTATTAAAAATCTATTAGTAATGTACTGTAGTAGAAGTACATTTTCCCAAAAGTTGTACCTAAGTACACTTAATGTGAATGCATTATTATCACTAACACTTAAATTGATTTTGAGTGTGGTAATTTTAAGTTTACATTAAATTGATTTTATTAAAAATCTATTAGTAATGTACTGTAGTAGAAGTACATTTTCTCAAAAGTTGTACTTAAGTACACTTAATATGAATGCATTATTATCACTAACACTTAAACTGATTTTGAGTGTGGTAATTCTCCCAGGTTAAAAAAAGTGCACTAAAATACACTTTATTTAAGTATACTTAGTACACTTTTCAGTAATGTACTAAAAGTACTCTATTTTCGCACACTAATTTTGTACTTATTGTACTAAAAAATAGTATTAAGTATATGTTAAGATAAACTTAATACCATCTAAGTGTACTCAACTGTGCTATTTTGAGACACCATGAAATTGAACTAAAATGTGCTTTTAACATACTATATCTGTATTTAAAAAAATATATTTAGTTACAACTAGAAATACACTTGAACCCTACTTTTGAACATTTATAAATATATTTATGACTCATTTAAAGTATAGCAATAATATATTAAAAGAATATACAAAGTGTGAAAAAAGTGTGCTAAAATACAATTTAAGTACACTTAGTGCACTTCCCTAATGTACTTAAAGTGCTCTATTTTCGGCCACTAATTTTGTACTCTATATACTAAAAGTTATTCTTAAGTATATGTTAAGATAAACTTAAGATCATCTAAGTGTACTCAACTGTGCTATTTTGAGACACCATGAAGATGAACTAAAATGTGCTTTTTACATACTATCTCAGCATTTCCAAAAAATGTATTTTGTTACCACTTCTAATAGGATTGAAACATATTTCATAAACCTATAAATATACTAATTATACATAAAAAATAAACTTACTGATTATTTAAAATACATGAATAATATATAACAAATGTATACAAAGCGTATTTATAATGTATTGCCCAGATATTTTTATCAATAAAAAATACATTTGTTGATTATTTAAAATACATAAATATATAACAAATGTATGCAAGGCGTATTTATAATGTATTTCCCACATATTTTTATTACAAAAAAAATACACTTGTTGATTATTTAAAATACATGAATAATATATAATAAATGTATACAAAGCATATTAATAATGTATTGCCCACATATGTTTAATAATAAAAAATACACTTCTTAATTATTTAAAATACATGAATAATATATGATAAATGTATACAAAGTGTATGTCACGCCCTTGGACTGTTTGTCTTGGTTTTTCCCAGTGTTTCCCCCATTGGACTGTCTGTTTGGTTTCTCCCATGCCCTTTTTTGGTCTTCCTGCTCATTAGTGTGATCCCCTCCACCTGTTGTTGTAATTATCTCCCCTTTATAAGTTTGTTTGATTTCCTTGTTTCTTTGTCCGGCTACAAGCGTTACACCTATGCTCCTTCGTTGTGTGCACGTCTTCTCCCGCCATTCCTGTCTATTGTTACTCTGCCTGAGGATTTATTGAAGACTTTTTATTGAAGACGTTATTTTTTGCTTTCCTACACGTTTCGTGACAACGTATTTATAATGTATTGCCCATACATTTTTATTCATTATAATACACTTATTAATTAATTCAAATATATCAATTATATATAATAAATTTATTCAAAGCGTAATTATAATGTCTTGCCCACATATTTTTATTAATAAAAAATACATTATAAATACGCTATGTATACATTTATTATATATTATTCATGTATTTTAAATAATCATCAAGTGTATTTTTTATTAATAAAAATATTTGGGCAATACATTATAAATACGCTTTGTATACATTTGTCATATATTATTCATGTATTTTAAATAATCATCAAGTGTATTTTTTATTAATAAAAATATTTGGGCAATACATTATAAATACGCTTTGTATACATTTGTCATATATTATTCATGTATTTTAAATAATCATCAAGTGTATTTTTTATTAATAAAAATATTTGGGCAATACATTATAAATACGCTTTGTATACATTTGTCATATATTATTCATGTATTTTAAATAATCATCAAGTGTATTTTTTATTAATAAAAATATTTGGGCAATACATTATAAATACGCTTTGTATACATTTATTATATATTATTCATGTATTTTAAATAATCATCAAGTGTATTTTTTATTAATAAAAATATTTGGGCAATACATTATAAATACGCTTTGTATACATTTGTCATATATTATTCATGTATTTTAAATAATCATCAAGTGTATTTTTTATTAATAAAAATATTTGGGCAATACATTATAAATACGCTTTGTATACATTTGTCATATATTATTCATGTATTTTAAATAATCATCAAGTGTATTTTTTATTAATAAAAATATTTGGGCAATACATTATAAATACGCTTTGTATACATTTGTCATATATTGTTATTGTATTTTAAATAATCAGTAAGTTTATTTTTTATGTATAATAAGTATATTTAAAGGTTTATGAAATATGTTTCAAATGTATTATAAGTGGTAACAAAATACATTTTTGGAAATGCTGAGATAGTATGTTAAAAGCACGTTTTAGTTCATCTTCATGGTGTCTCAAAATAGCACAGTTGAGTACACTTAGATGATCTTAAGTTTATCTTAAGGAGTACTTAAGAATAACTTTTAGTATATTAAGTACAAAATCAGTGCCCGAAAATAGAGCACTTTAAGTACATTAGGGAAGTGCACTAAGTGTACTTAAATTGTATTTTAGCACACTTTTTTCACATTTTGAATATTCTTTTAATATATTACTATTATACTTTAAATTAGTCTTAAATATATTTATAAATGTTTAAAAATAGGGTTCAAGTGTATTTCTAGTTTTAACTAAATATATTTTTTAAAATACAGATATAGTATGTTAAAAGCACATTTTAGTTCAATTTCAGGGTGTCTCAAAATAGCACAGTTGAGTACACTTAGATGGTATTAAGTTTATCTTAACATATACTTAATACTATCTTTTAGTACATTAAGTACAAAATTAGTGTGCGAAAATAGAGCACTTTTAGTACATTACTGAAAAGTGTACTAAGTATACTTAAATAAAGTGCATTTTAGTGCACTTTTTTTTTACCTGGGTACACAAAGACTTAGATCAGGTTTTCTCAGACCTTTTTATAACGCTATAAAGTTTCAAACATCAATTAATGATAGAAAACCAAAAGGTACAATCTCCCACATCTAGATATAAAACACATGGATTGAAGAACGTAAATTAATCACCAACAAAAGAAACAAAATCAAAAGAATAATTATAAATTCTCAGAGTTTCAGAGATACACATTAACTCCTTTGGGTACATACATACGGAAAAAGAACAATAAAAATTGTACCAATCGATGTTTCATATCCAAAGTCCTGTATCATGAATGAGACGACAAAGAAAACACAAAATAGGTTCTTCAGACAATCCCAAACAATGGTCCACCAAGTGAATACTTATATTCAGGACACACGATAATCCACAAAGCAACTGCAGCACAAACAATCCATTGGGAAGGGTTTCCTTGACATCCATGACTGAAAAGCCTTTGCCTTTCATGCGGTTTCGGTCCGTGTATCATCTGATCATTCAGTTATTCCACTTAATCTGGCAAACGAAAAATAGGCAAAACAGGTTGATTTCATTTTTGGGTTTTTCTGAATGAGCCAAAACATGACAGCTGATTTGTTTTTTTCCGTTTTTCAGCTCGAAACCAAAAATACAATAAACAGGAAAACCAAAACTAAATAATACAGCTAAATTACGTTTTTCTTTATTTTCAGTTTTTGCTGTGTTTTACCGCTTTGCGCATGCGCAATGAATAGCGGCGTAAAAGCCTGTCATCATTTGTGGTACACAATAATGTAAAGATATGTAGAAGATCCACGTCATGCCAGCCGCACTTTTTTGCGCGTCTAATCGTGAAGTTGAATCAAATGATTCGAGATCCGATTGGAGCGCTTCGAAACAGTGGCTCACGCAGTGTTTACTGATTCGGAGTTTCCAAAAAGCTCATTTGATACTTTTGATGCTCACCTTCTCTATAAAATGTATTCGTTGTTTTAAATTAATCATTACTATTAATAGGCCTAACTTAGGATGTTTTTATTAAATTGTGATGACATAATACAGCTTCCGTCGTATTAAAAACATTTCATGACCTGACACCCATTATTTTTTTCTTACCTAAAAAGACGGGTATATAATGCGCGTTGTCAACAAATTACACTAACCAGTCTCTCCAGGATTTCACGATTTTTTTTTTTTTTACTTATTTATTAATAATTAGGATATCACATTATCATCCCCCCGGCAAATCGCACCCATAAATCGCCCCCATCCCCCCGGCAAATCGCACCTATATATACACAATATTTATTTATTGCTATTTTCCATCAAGTCAAAAAAAGAGTATGATTTGAATGTTTCTGAATAAATTATATTTTGTACATACATTTTGACCGCTCCCAGCACGATTAGACGCGCAAAAAAAGTGTGGCTGGCATGACGTGTATTTTCTACATATCTTTACATTGTGTACCACAAATGATGACAGGCTTTTACGCCGCTATTCATTGCGCATGCGCAAAGCTAAAAATAAAGAAAAACGTAATTTAGCCGTATTATTTCATTTTGGTTTTCCTGTTTATTGGATTTTGGTTTCGAGCTGAAAAACGGAAAAAACAAATCAGCTGTCATGTTTTGGCTCATACAGAAAAACCCAAAAATGAAACATCAACCTGTTTTGCCTATTTTTCGTTTGCCAGATTAAGTGGAATAACTGAATGATCAGATGATACACGGACCGGTTTCAAACCCAGATACAAAGTACCAATTAAAAAGTCCATCTACAAAAGAACAAAACCTAACATTAACTAACAAGTCCACATTTCAAATTATACAAATCAACAAATAAAGAAAATACTGAGTACAAATACAAACAAAAGCAAAAAAAAGGAACAAAACTTACATGATTGAACTGGAAACAAAAGTTTCTCAATCAGGACTTCACAAGAAATTTGCAGAGGAAATAGGCCACTACCATGCTTCCCTCTTCCAAACAAATCTAACTACTTCTACTCTGCTACCTGGTTAAATACTTAAGGTTTTAACCTTCATGCGCCCCCTATGGGGGGGGGGGAGTAGGAATGAGTAACAGTTACAACCATATATAATTTTTGATACTTTTTTTACTATTGGGTGCAGGACACTATAGTTCATTTATGTAAGTGAGGATAGCAAAATTAAGTAAACTATGACATATTATACCTAATAATTCTTTATACGGTGGACTACCAGTAAAATCTGACCATGTTCTGACACAGTTTAACTCTTGAGGTCTTGTCATATTTTATTACCATTTTCTAAACTATAGCGAATATACTGTGATAACATGAGAAATGTTGAAGTTGTCTGAATGAATTTTGGTTTGACTTTATGTGACTCCTTCTAAGACTGCTCTCTGGGAGTCAATCCTACTTTGAGAAACATTCACTAGAGTGAAAAAAGGGTAATAACTAACCCCTGTCTCCCAATTTAAATTTGTACTTTCTTTCCTGTACCGTCTAGCTCCTGCTGGAGCATCTGGAGTGTCTGGTGTCTCGTCACGAGCGTTCTCTGAGGATGACTGTGGTGAAGAGGCAGGCTCAGTCTCCGGCTGGAGTCTCCAGTGAGGTAGAGGTGCTCAAGGCCCTCAAGTCCCTGTTCGAACACCATAAAGCCCTGGACGAAAAGGTCAGCAGCCCTTCCCTACTCCCCCCTGTAATACACTATTTCAGCATGATGATAAGCCCAAATATCTTGCTTTCTGTTTTCATTGCTCATAATAAAAACACAGCAGCCTTAAGCTCCCAAAATGATGAAAAGCACCATAAAAGTAACACAGAAGTAGCCCATATGACTCATATACTGTATTTAAAGTCTCCTATAGCTATACGATAGCTTTGTGTAAAGGGAAAAAACTAAATCGAAGCCATTATTTCTCTGATGCATAGGTAGTTTCATTTGGTCCCAAAAACATAGCCTATTAATTCTGTTTTAAAGCACAACCATAAATGAAGCCAGAAAAACTCTCATATTGCACTTTATGAGTTCATTAAGAAGTTTAAAAAGCTGATATCAGTGTTTAAACAGTCAGACATCTATAGTATTCTTACTCCATCTCTTCATAGAGGTGAATTTTTCTTTTTTTTTTTTTTGGAGACAGGTTCTCCCTGTTGATTCATTGTCTATTGTTCTTCTCTCCCTCAGGTGCGCGAGAGATTGCGTGTGGCTTTAGAAAGAGTTGCCGTTCTAGAGGAAGAGCTGGAAGCGTCCACAAATGAGGTGAACATCATACTTTTGCAATATACGCTTGTACTTCCTTTTCTCTCTCTATGTGGCACGCTGTTCTTGCATGCTTAGATTTGTTCGCTATACTTAGGTTCTGTCTTTACGGGATCAGATTAAAAGGAGAGAGCGGGGTTTGGACAATGGAAAGGAGGTGAGTCAGAGCTATTTGGATATTGTTTTGAATCTTTTCAATCTTTTTTTTTCTCATCTTCCTCTGTTTTTCACACAGCGGCTCCCGAACGGCCCCTCCTCCATCTTGGATGATGGCGAGATTGACAGACAGAGAGAGGGAGAGATAGAGAGACAGAGAGCAGAGCTTTCACAGTTAAAAGAAAGACTGGCGCTCATGTGCAGACAGGTGAGTGTTGCACTGCTGCCTACAGAGGGAACATTTTAAGGAATTGTAAGCACATTGTCAACAAGCCAAGTCAAACATACTGGCCTGGAAGTTGCAAGTTTTGAATAAAGTGTGGCACCTCTGGTTTGGGAAACTTCTGTTCAAAGAGACCGAAACAATTTCAGATTATAAGGTTGCCATACGTAAAGCTTATCCGTCTGTTTGACTGAATGAGCTGTCGATTTTCCTTCATGTACTGTTTCAGACATCGTGAGAATAAAGTAAAGCTTGGTATTTTATAACAAGAATATTTATGGCAAGACCTCGATCCATTCTTTTCCTAATAATCATTTCTTTTTTTTCCCTTTGCATTCCTCTGTAATAATGTGAAAAGGGACAGCATACTGCTCATTTGTGGTCTATTCTCACGATTAATTTACAATATGTCCCATTATTAATTCATTGTAATACACAAAGAATCTCTCGTTTTTTTGTTTTCAAATGTACAAGTCTCTTTCCTGGTTTGTTTGTTTGTTTTTACAGGTACAGTAAATACAATTTATTATCTGTCAAAATGATGGAAATCACTTTGAAATAGTATCACGCAATGAGAAGTTAATAAACACTTTTCGATCAAGGCAATGTACAGTACAATATGTCATCTTACTTTACCCAGTAAAAAAAACGTATTATTGCAGCCATTCATAGAGCGAACCTTTCACTGATTGTTTACATCTTAATGGAAGTTATATGCATAGGGCATAGGAATAAGGTGGATTGAGAACCCTTAAATATACTGTCCAGCTCAGGTGTGTTTAAAAACGGCAAAAAACGCTTTTCTTACTTAGATTTTTTGACTTGTTTGCAGCCAAAATATTTAAAAATTCTTAAATCAAGAAGGATTTTTAGACGAGTAAAAATTATTGTCTTGTTTTTAGAAAAAACAAGTCAAAATTAAGTGCGTTTTTCTTAGAAACAAGCAAAATAATCTGCCAATAGCTTGAAATAAGATTTTTTTTGCTTACCCCATTGGCAGATTATTTAGTTTTTTCTGAAAACAAGAAAATAATTTTTACTTGTCTAGAAAATCTTTCTTGTTTTAAGAATTTTTAGATATTTTGTCGGGAAACAAGACAAAAAATCTAAGTAAGAAAAGCATTTTTTGCAGTGAGGGCATAGTTCGCCAAAAACGAAAATTCATTTTATATTCAGTCATTTAAAGTCAGTCATTAATTACTCACCCTCTTGTCGTTCCAAACCTGTAAGACCTTTGTTTATCAGAACACAAATTAAGATATTTTTAAAGAAATCCGAGAGCTGCTTAGACAGCAATGCAACTGACAAGTTCAAGGCCCACAAAGGTAGTAAGGACATTGTTAAAATAGTCCATGTGACATCAGTAACGCAACCATAAAGTTATGAAGCTATTTTGTGACACGGAAGAGAAAGAAATGTTAAATAAAGTAGTTATTTTTGTTTTCTTTGCTATTTTATCAATGTCCTTACTACCTTTCTGGGCCTTGAAGGTGTCAGTTGCGTTGTTGTCTATGCAGGGTTAGAAAGCTCTGAGATTTCATCAAAAATATCTTAATTTGTGTTCTGAAGATGAACAAAAATCTTACAGGTTTGGAACGACATGAGTAATTAATGACAGAATTAGTATTTTTTGTTGATCTTCAATAATTTTCTCAATTGAATCCTTGCTGAATAAAATACTAGTTTAAAAAAAATGGAATTGACCCTAAACATTTGAATGGTAGTTTATGCCTCTATTGCCTGAGGTTCCATGATGGTTAGGATACTGCCTTAGAAGCCAGTTGGGTTTTAAAGCAGAGCTTGCAAGTGTGTGTGATGCATATATAATGTTCACAGACACAGGAAGGAAATACGGGACAGACGGGGTGGGAGAAGACCTACAGTATGACACTCAAAGCACTGACACATTTTGGATGAGAAGGTTCCAGTTAGCCTGGCATTCCTATGGTTGCCATAGAGATACAGAGTCTGAGCGAAAGACGGTGTCACATTCTGCTGCCCTCTGGTGGATGTACACAGCATTCCCAATTGCACAAAAAAAAAAGAAAGCAAGAAACAACAGAGGGAGAAACGGCTACTGGAACGCATCCAAGTTTCATTGGCTCGTTTTTGTGCTTGCATGCGTTCATGCGCACATGTTAACGTCTGAGCCTTGTCTCCCCTGTGCAGGTTGGAGAGATCGAGGAGCAGCTCACTACCGCCAGGAGGGAGCTGGCTAAATCTGAGGAAGCCAATCAGAAGCTTCAGAGGGACGTGAAAGAGGTGGGTCGGAGGTTAAGTTCTCAGCGAGAGCGCTTCAAAACAAAACCAAGAGCCCTGTGTCACGCAACCATGGTTTTGCTGTCATCCCGCCTCCCTTTCCATTTAGAAGGGTTTCCTGCCTCGATGCAATGATTAATTGCCGGTAAAGTGCTCCAGTTGTTGATGGGTGTGCCTGTCAGCCAAAGCGAGATCAATCAAACTGCCAACAAAATAATCAGCTGTCTATCTGACATTCCTCATGGAAGAAGTCTAATTTTCTGTATAATAGAAGCACGCTGTATTCTCCTGCGGTAACACAAAGACTTGCCAACTTGGCAACGGCGCCTGTTTCATGTCACCGACTCGCTACTTATGGAATTTTCCGGAATTGCCGGCAGCTACCGTGCTGGCTGGCCGTCCTATTTACGTTGGATGCCTTGAGCAGATTTTTGCTTATAATCTGCTTGCACTGTCATAAAGTACGGTCTCGATAATGGAGAATGAAAGGGGTTTTTCTTCATTTCCCAAGACACCTTCATTTGCTACACTTTTGTCTTTCATCGCCTCTTCTTCCTCCCTCGTAGCAATTATGTAATATTCGATACAGCTCTTTTTGTTTCGCAATAACTGTTTATAGTCAGCTCCGTTTGAAGTAAACAGTTACGGTGCTGTCTAGACAGACGCCCAACCGTAATAATGTTTCTAAATGGTCTGATTGTGATCGTTTGTGTCTCTGCAATCAGTTAACCATATGTTGTTGTCTTTTATTCTTTTTGACGTTCTTTTTTTTCTCCCACCCCCTCAACCGCAGGCGCTGTGTCAAAGAGAGGACATGGAGGAAAGGATTACCACCTTGGAGCGCAGGTAAAGTAGACCAGATCTTGTCATGTGCTATGACCGTGCTTCGGAATGACACAGATACAGTCCCAGGTTTGATACATCAAGCACCCTGCAGATCCTCACCGTGTGTGTTTTTGTCTGTAGGTACCTCAGTGCCCAGAGGGAGGCAACCTCTCTCCATGATATCAAAGACAAGCTGGAGAACGAGCTTGCCAGCAAAGAATCTTTATACAGACAGGTACAATAGAAAAATCATGTACAGACACACATGAAAGGTGTAACTATTGAAGGAACATTTAACAGCGTGTTCATCAACAGGAGTCTCTGGGGGTTATTCTGAGGGTATGGCGCCATTTGCGCCTGAAGATTTTTTGTTTTGTTTTTCTTTCATCTGAAAACATTTTAAGACTTTACTTTCTTTATAGTTTTCAAGAAATCTTTTGGATTTTAACACCTCAAAGTTTCAAATAACCATCTTGGGGAACCACTATAGACCCACTCCAATATTCAGATTAATGGTCAACAAATAGGCCTAGATTTTTTGTTACTAACCACAGCGTCAAACTATGATTTTTGCCATAAAACTATTTAACGTTTTACAGGGCTACATTTTTTTTTTCATAGGAAAAAAAAAGAATTGACAGAAAAAAATATTATGTTAGTTTTTTTAATTAAAAGCTGAATTTAACCATTTTAATGTAAAGTTTTAAATGAAATATAATTTATATTAACATTCAAACATTATAGGCTGGTAAGATTTTGAATGGTTTTGAATTAAGGCTGTGCAGTAGAAATTTGTACAATATTACTAAATATTATTACAATTTAAGGTAACAGTTTTTTTATTGGTATCAATATTAAAAACAGCATTTGTTGATAAATAGAAAGAACAGCATATAATAAAAAAAGTCTTTGCTGTCACCTTCACTCTAATTCATCCTTGCTAAATAAAAGATATTTATGGTGCCCCACACATGACATGCAGGAAAAAGTAAATAATGCACACAATTTACTTATTCGTTCCCTCGTTTTAAGTAAATTTTGTGGCCAAAATTATAATTTATGCCCTTGTTTTAAGTAAGTTGTGCCTACAAAATAATTTGTTCTCATAAACCGTAGACTCCTCTGACTAAAAATCATTCCATGCAATGCCGCAAAGCTTTTGAGAAAGTCTCTATAACTCATTCCCAACTCAAAATCAAACCCAACTAAGGTGTCTCTGTCCATAACATTAGTAACAGCAGCAACATGTTTATGAGAATGCAGACAGGAAGTAAAGGAAATTATTATCATGTGCACGGAGGGAATGAATTAGTAAATTTTATGCACGATTTAGTAAAATGAAGGAACGAATGAGTAAATCGTGAGCATGAATTAGTAAAATGAGGGAATGAATTAGTAAATTGTGCACCATTTAGTAAAACAAGAAAATGAATTAGTAAATTGTGCACGATTTAGTAAAACGAGGAAACGGGTTATTAAATTGTGAGCATTATTTAGTAAAGCATAGGAACAAATTAGTAAATTGTGTGCATGACTTAAAATGAGGGAGCAAATTAGTAAATCGTAACAATGATTTAGTAAAATAAGGTAATTTGTGAGCATGACTCAGTAAAATGAGGGAACAATTAGTAAATTGTGCGCATGACTTACTAATAATGAGGGAGCGAATCAGTAAATCATGTGCATGACTTACTGGAAACGAGGGAACTAATTACAAAATAGTGCCCATGAATTAGTAAAATGAGGGAGCGAATTAGTAAATCGTGTGCATGACTTACTGTAAACGATTTGGTAAAGCGAGGAAACAAATTTGTAAATTGTGTGTGCAATTTAGTAAAGCGAAAGAAGGAATTAGTCAATTGTATGCATGATTTAGGAGAACAATTTAGTAAATCGTGTGCACAATTTACATTTTTCCCTTCATGCCAGGTGCAGGGCTCCATACATATTAATTTCATTTCAAAAAAATAAAACCTTCTGAAGGGGTAGCCTACCAAAGCAATAAGCCCCAAGAAGCCGTGGCTTACAGTGAATTTATAACAGCTAAGGGGCGTTGTTAGGCACGATGCGAAGCGGAGTTATAAATTCACTGTAAACCACAGCTTCACAGGGCTTATTGCTTTTATAAAACAGTTATTCCATATACGTAGTAAGGTTTCATAAAATTAAACAAAGCAAATAAAGTGTAATGATATTAATAAGAACATTATTCTTCTGCCAAAAAATGTAGTTCCCCAGAAACGGTTGTGGTTGCCGTGCAACACACAAATATAAACAAAGGTGTATGTTTGTAGAGTAATTCACAATATTTTTGAACGTAGCTCAACCAATCAGAATCGACCGGAACTATCTGTTTTATAATTTGTTTATTTAATTCTATAAAACCCATTAAAATGTAGTAGTTATGAATAGGGACATGTAAATTGGTGGATATTTTGATAGAATGGCATCTGATTAAAGCTATTCATTCCAAATCTTTATATTTGCACCTATAAATTTTTAAGTTAAACAAATTCTGCAACTGGAAACACTGATATACTTACAGTAAATGAAGGTGCACTGCAGATTTAGGCATTCTTAGCTTTGGAACCACATGACAGTGTTAATGCCCCTAAATTAAAAATTTTGTTGTTTCAGAAGCTTGTGGGTTGAGGTCTGTAATTGTGGCTGCAAGAATTCAGAATTTGTTTCCAGGCTCTGTGATATGTCTGAACGTGTTGGTTTTACGTAACATATGTCTTTGCTGTTCATACGTATCGAAATGATCACTGGTTAAGTCATGACTAAACTTTTCATCTGACATCTGATTTGGAGAAGTTCCATTGTGTTTTATACCAGGTCTCCACCAAAAACAAAGCCTGAAGAGAATGTGTTCATTATGGTGTTCTTTATTGTTCGGCCTCATTGTTCTGTCACTCAGAGCGAAGAGAAGAACAGGCAGCTCCAGGAGCGTCTAGACGATGCTAAACAGAAGCTGCAGCAAACCCTCCAGAGGGCCGAGACGCTGCCCGAGATCGAGGCTCAGCTCGCCCAGAGGGTGGCGGCACTCAACAAGGTGTGTGCTGTCAGGTTCAGATCTGTTTTAAGTGCTGTGCTATTAACTCATTTCAAATTGACAACAGGCCCAAGCTATGTTAATATACATTTTATCCTTGCTGTGTTGTTCAGGCGGAGGAGCGCCATGGCAACTTTGAGGAGCGACTGAGGCAGTTGGAGGCACAACTTGAAGAGAAAAATCAGGAGCTACAGAGGGTGACTTATCCTCTCTTTTTTATTTGTTCAGCATGTTAGGCTCAAATATAGTGAAGTATATCACTATGGATGGGCTTTTAGAGTAAAATATGATTATTCAAAATTGTGTGGACACATCTACAACCTGACTTTAATGGGATAGTTCAACCAAAAATGAAAATGACCCCATAATTGACTTACCCTAAAGCCATCCTAGTGTATAAGACTTTTTTCTTTCAGACGAATACAATCAGTTATATTAAAAAATGTCCTGGCTCTTCCAAGCTTCATAATGGCAGTAAATGGCCGTCAAGATTTTGAAGCAATATAAAGTACGTATATCCATCATAAAAAGTGCTCCACATGGGTTAATAAATGCCTCCTGAAATGAATCAATGCGTTTGTGTAAGAAAAATCTCTAGCTTCCGCTAACTGCACACTTGTGTTCATAAAATAATGACATTCCAGCGGATCACATACACTGCAAAAAACGGATTATCTTACCTAGTATTTTGTCTTTTTTCTAGTCAAAATATCTAAAAATTCTTAAATTAAGATGAATTTACTAGATAAGCAAAATGACTAAATATATTTAGTGTAGTTTTTTCCCCCCTGGAAACAAGTAAAATTACTTAAACATTTTTAAAACAAGATTATTTTACTTACCCCACTGGCAGATAATTGTACTTATTTTAAGTAAACTTAATTTAATAATTTAATAAACTTAAATTGTTTTTTTTCCTCCCTGGAAACAAGACACTAGATATATTATGTATCTTAAATATCATTTTGCATATTTAGTAAATGTATCTTAATTTAAGAATTTTTTGATATTTTCACTAAAAACAAGACAAAAATACTAATTAAGATAAGCATTTTTTTCCAGTGCAGGACGTGGGCGTAAGTTTGGTTACGGTTTAAAAAAGTTGTAAATATGCCATGTGAAGCACTTTTATTGATGGATGGATGCACTTTATTGGACTTTAAAATAACAACAGCCAATCACTGCCATTATAAAGCTTGGAAAAGCCAGTAAATTTTCTTTAATAAAACTCTGACTGTATTCATCTGAAAGAAGAAAGTCATATACACTTATGATGGCTTGAGGGTGTGTAAATCATAGGGTAATTTTCATTTTTGTGTCCCTTTAAAAAAAAACAATTATGTTCATTAGAATCAAAATAGTTACTCTTGGATTTGCTTGAAACCACAGAGCATCATCTCTCATCACCTCGATGTAGCTTATCTTTCATTCGCTGTTAGTCAAGTATATACTCAATGTTCATCATTCTTCTTTCTCTGTCCGTGACTTTTCCCTCTCTTTTTCTCTCCCTCCCTTCAGGCGAGGCAGAGGGAGCGGATGAATGACGAACACAACAAGCGTCTCTCTGACACGGTGGACAAGCTTCTGTCGGAGTCCAATGAGAGACTGCAGCTGCACCTGAAGGAGAGAATGGCTGCCCTGGAGGAGAAGGTGTGATCCTTCGCAATTTCTGATTTGATTTCCTTGACAACGTTGCATACACATCCAGAAAACAGAAAAATAGCCTTGACATGTCACCACGTCTTTGATGTTTACCTCAAAATCCAGATGTTGCCTCAGTTATCTTCGTGTCTAATAGGGGTTCCAGGTTTCCTCTATGTGTCCTCCCTCATTATTTTAGTACAAAAGCAGGTGTTTCATGCTCAATGCATTTCTCATCTGAGAATCTGTGATGAATGGCTTAAACATAATTTGCCCCTAATGTCAGAAACAGAAGACATGTTTCTGAAAACAGAAGACATGTAACTGGAATGTTGAAGGAATGTCGAAAGCTACATATTTTCTGAATCTCCTAGTTGTAGGATGCCTGAACAATTACTGTAGTTAACTAATCAGTTTCGAGGAAGTATAATTAAGCTGTTTCTGGTTCCTCTGACCTCAGTTGGATGTGTTTGTAGGGGCCATTTACAAAAGGTGTGTTCAGAAACAGATTGAAGAAGCGTAAGTCTCAAGATGCATTTTTAACAGTTAGGAAAACTATTTTTAACTCACCACACTGTCTTAAAAACACATGATGCTTAGCTGTAAATATGAGAGAATTTCAAAAGCATGATTTCTATGTTTAGAACATCATAGAAAAATCATAAAATATTGCTGTATTTTTTCTAGTTAATTCTTTTTGTTTATTGTTTTATTTTTAAAAAAGAATTAAGGCATTTTCTGTGCAATCTCTATAACATTATTTTTAAAAATACTTTTCCAGTTATTGCAAATGGCTAGAAAATCATGGAAATATCATTCAAATTAGTTGTTTAGAAGGTGTGGGATCAGTGAAAGTCCGCTTTGGCAGAATATTACCTTGCAAACTAGCTAACGGCCGAAGCGTGGCCCACTCAAATAGTATGTTAATTTAAGCACTGGCACTAAAAATTTCCAAACCTAAACAAAAGTGCTGTAATCATTTAAACTAGCCAACCTCACCTGACTAGTTGGTTGACTGGTCAGCTATTTCTCCATTTTGACGCATCCTAACAACACCACTGTGGTGGGTTTGATTACCAGGGGACACACATGAGATCAATTTGGATAAAAAATGCCTTACAATTGAATTAATTTATATGTAAGCATCTGGTGTAATGTGTTACAGAACGCTCTCTCTGAGGAGCTCGCTAACATGAAGAAGATCCAAGATGATCTCTTAGCAAACAAGGTACATTTTTCTCTAAACTATAAGAAAGAAACTATAAAAGAAAGAAAACAGAGTTCTGTTCACTTGACCTTTGTCCAGATGGCTAAATGATCTGATAATAATATCTTATTCCTCCCAGGATCAACTGATTGCAGAGTTGGAGAGGCTTCAGCTAGAGCTGGACCAGCTGAGAGGAAGACCTGGTTCCTCTTACTCACGGTAAAATGCATAACATTTCAGCTGTCTTCTTTTTAAAAGACCAGTACATCATTTATGCCCATTTATGAAATATATGACTGCTTCATTAGTTATATATGCTAAAGTTGACATGATAATACATCCTCAGTCAGTTTTACTGCAGAATGTAACATTCAACGTCAGTAAGATCAGTAAGATTTTTTTAAAGAAATTATTGCTACTATTAATACTTAAAGGACATCAGATGACCATTTTTTCCTGAAGTTGGTGTGATTCTTGAGTCTTAATGAAATGTCTGCCACATGCTTTAGTTAAAATTCTTCAATGATTGTGTAAAAAAACGCCTTTTTACCTTGTCTAAAACAGCTCTGTTCTCAGTGAACAGAGGTTTGGTGCATGTCACTTTAAATGATAATGAGCTACAGCTCACCCCACCCCTCTCTTTTGTTTTTTTGTGTATTTGGTGGCATGTTACCATCAAAATCAAAACTTATCCACTCCGTTCTCAGTGGCTCTGATGCCAGGAGAAAATAAAGACTCTTATGTTCACTTTTACATCCAACTACAAAACAACTGCATTACATACAAGACATTGTAGCACATGCTGCTTGAGCATGGAGAAAATGGTGGACAGCTGGTTGAGGGCAGAAATATGCTAATAAGGTACAGTCCGTCAGCGGTTATGGGCGGAGCCTGAGCTGTATGACATCATATTGCTCAGAAAATCAAAACGGCTTGATAATTGAGACCGTTTACGTTTTTTGGGGATTAAAAAAAAAGAAGTAAATGGATTTTGATCATAGTAGGATGGTTGTGTCAACACACTGCTAAGACACATTTATATGCAAACACCATGTGAAAGTGGATTTTGCATCTGATATCTCCTTTAAATTGATCCAAAGTGTAGTAATGTTTCACAATATTACTTTTTTTACTTCTTTGTAAAACATTAAAAAATCTTACTGACTGGAACAGGATGTTTAGTGAGGGAAAATCATAGGACAGGATGATTGTATCTATTAGGAATCATTTGCCCTGTTAGAAGTTGGAAACACTGACTGTAAACAGGATCCGTTTTGATTTTATTTTGACTTTATCCATGGCCTTCTCTTTTTCTATATTAGGTCTCTGCCAGGAAGTGCTCTGGAGCTGAGGTACTCCCAGGGAGGTGGGTCACTTCCTGCTGGCTCCACCACCCACCTAGATCATTATGGAAACACAGGCACAGGAGGCGTGGTCAGACGGGCTCATCGTGGACGCTGGGGTGGGGCCAGGGAGGACACTAGCAAAGTGAGAACATCTTTGTATGAACTTACTAATAAATTAAAACAAATGGCTTAGTATGAAACTAACCAAGTCACTTCTTACCTTTCTCGTCTGCAGTATGGCGACTGGGACAGTGGAGCTTTGCTGGGCACTGGGTTTGAGGGCGGCGTGGAGGACAGGTGTTCTGATGATGAAGAGGATCGTGAGACACTCTTCGGCTCGGAGCTACTCTCACCAAGCGGCCAGACAGATGTGCAGACTCTCGCTATCATGTTGCAGGAGCAGCTGGAGGCCATCAACAAAGAGATTAAGTGAGTTTACTCAAGACAGAGGGACCTTGAGACCGCTTGAAAAAACAAACTTTCATTTAATGGGAAAGACATTTGAAATAGAGAGTGCTCAGAAAGGTTAAAGAGAAAGAGCAAGAGAAATACTCGATAAAGGCAGAGAACATCGGTGCATAAGAGTGTTTACAAAACTAGTTGGTAGGTTGCTTGAACTCAGTCTTAAGAAAACCTGACCATGATTAAACATTTTTACACACTACATAATATATGAATATACAGTTAAAGTCAAAAGTTTACATACACCTTTAAGAATCTGCAAAATGTTAATTATTTTACCAAAATAAGAGGGATCATACAAAATGCATGTTATTTTTTTTAGTACTGACCTGAATAAATAATTTCACATAAAGGTGTTTACATATAGTACACAAGAGAAAATAATAGTTTGATCCACAGCTGTGTTTTTTGGTTTATTGATAGTTGTTAATGAGTTCTTTGTTTGTCCTGAACAGTTAAACTGTCCTTCAGGTCCCACAACTTCTTTGTTTTTTTTTTTAGCATTTTTGTGTATTTGAACCCTTCCCAAAATGACTGTTTGAGCTGGAGATACATCTTTTGACACCGAGGACAACTGAAGGACAAATATGCAACTATTACAGAAGGTTCAAACACTCACTGATGTTCCAGATGAAAACACAATGCATTAAGCCTGGAGGTGAAAACTTTTTGAATTTGAAGATCAGGGTAAATTTAACTTATTTTGTCATCTGGGAAACATGTAAGTATCTTCTGTAGCTTTTGAAGGGCAGTACTAAATAAATAAAAAATATTTAGGTAAAATAACACTGCAAAAAATGCTTTTCTTACTTAGATTTTTTTGTCTTGTTTCCAGCCAAAATATCAAAAAATTCTTGAATCAGAAAGGATTTTCTAGACAAGTAAAAATTATTGTCTTGTTTTTAGTAAAAACAAGTCAAAATTAAGTGAGTTTTTGCTTAAAACAAGCAAAATTATCTGCCAATGGGGTAAGAAAAAAATCTTATTTCAAGCAGACAACTAGATTATTTTTCTTACCCCATTGGCAGATTATTTTGCTTGTTTTAGGCAAAAACTCCCTTAATTTTTACTTGTTTTTACTAAAAACAAGACAATAATTTTTACTTGTCTAGAAAATCCTTTCTGATTCAAGAATTTTTAGATATTTTGGCTGGAAACAAGACAAAAAATCTAATTAAGAAAAGCATTTTTTGCAGTGAAGAAAAATGTACACATCTTCATTCTGTTTAAAAGTTTACACTCCTGGCTCTTCCGGCATTTGAACCTTGTGTAATAGTTGCATCTGAGTCCCTCAGTTCTCCTCAGTGTGAAAAGATGGATCTCAAAATCATACAGTCATTGTTGGCAAAGGTTCAAATGCACAAAAATGCTGAAAAACCAAAGAATTTGTGGCACCTGAAGAATTTTTCTGCAGTTTACCTGTTCAGGACAAGCAAAGAGCTCCTGAACAACTATCACTAAACAAAATAAACACAGCTGTGGATCATTCAGCTAACAACACAGTATTAAGAATCAAGTGCATTTAAATTTTGACTTCAACTGTACATATCTAAATATAATGAATAGAACAGTATCGTGCAGAAACCTTTGTCTTACCCACCTTTCATACTTTCTCCAGGCTGATTCAGGAAGAGAAGGAGAGCACAGAGCTTCGTGCTGAAGAAATCGAGAGCAGAGTCAGCAGCGTGGCTCTGGACGGCCCTCCCATGCCCCCGACCTCTCTGGGACGGGACAGCACAGGCCGTGGCTTCATCCCCCCATCCCTCACATCCTCCACCCTGGCATCACCTTCTCCACCCAGCTCCGGGCACTCCACTCCCCGCCTGCCCCACTCCCCAGCACGCGAGACAGACAGACAGGTAGGAGCATGTGTGATTATTCACAAGCACTACTATCACACACTGAATAAACCTGTGCAACCAGCTGACTCCATTCTGTCCATCAGAACAACAAAGATGACGACAGGTCCCTGGCCCTTTTGGATTCCACCCCTCCTCCCACTCCTCGTGCACTGCGATTGGACAGGATGACGCACACTCACCCTGGTGCAATGTTGGATGACAGTCGTGAATTCCGCAGGTGCGTTAACTGGCCTGGCACATACTCCATCCTTACATAGGACTGGCATTCTGAGATTGCACTGTACAAAATGTCTTTCCCTTCACACTTCAGTCTTAAAGGTCCCATATTGTCAAAATCCAAATTTCCTGGCTTTTTTCATGATAACTGGGGTCTAGGGGCTATGTAACTACCATATGAGTTTCAAAACAGTCAATCCACAGTAAACTGCACACAGCCTGCTTAAAGTAGCTGTTCATTTTCACGAGTCGCTGTGACTTCCGTACAGATGTGATGTCCGATCTACTCAGTCACCGCCTTCAGTCACCAACCACCGTCCCACCCTCCTTTAGTCAAACCCAGACAACATCATGTCCATAACATTGCTAAGCAACAACACGAAAACAAGTCAAGAAAACGCTGTTCAGTCCATGGATGTCGAAACTACATCATCGCACAGGCTTCCGAACAACGTGAATATAAGAGACCAGTGGCACGTCAACTTCAGCCTCTTTCACTCAGCGATTCCAGTAAATACACGGATAATGTGTCCCATGATTTGTTCCGGAGTTGTTTGATTTGGTTCATTCACAGTTGTTTTCTGGAATCTGTGCGTGCTTTACACACAACCCATAAAGACATGTGACGTTTGGATGTGAGATGTAATGCGACGCGTAACGTTTCACTAAACTGAAACTAACATGAACAAACTGTGCTTCAGCGCTGATAGTGAGGAGCTGGCTCTGCTTGATCGCCGCTTCATTCCACTTTGCGCGTATTTTTTCGTCGTGAAGAGTCGCATGATAACGTGCATCATCACTACAACACTGCCTTTATGGTTCTGGCTTTTGTTCACACAGCGCTCGTTCCCGTAATTTTCCAGAATCAGCGCGCATTGTGAAAGGGGCTTTACTGAAGCAACAGTTATGTAGCTTAATGCATTCGGTGTTTGAAAAAGAAAAAAACATTAATGATCATTCTGAAATATCCCGTTGAGTATCAGCAGGCTAGTGGCTCTGGGCTAGGCGATAGCATACATGACCGTAGTTAACTGTGGTTGGCCTGGCTGTGCATCACTCAGAAAACAACAGGCCAATCAGAAGAGAGGCTCATGAATATTAATTAGATGGGCCAAAATCGACCTGTTTTTGTCAGAGCTCCTAAAAAAGAAGCTGTAAAAATATATTGAGATGGATTTTGGCACTTATACCGCAAATATATATTCCTAAGGACATCAACAACTAAAATAAACCTGCAGAAATGTGTACAATATGGGACCTTTAATATCTTTAAGTGACCTTTCCCCGTCTCTCTCTGTGGATTTCCAGCCTCTCAGCTGATGGCAGCAGCTCAAACAGCAGCCAGGACTCCCTCCACAAGGCCAGCAAAAAGAAAAGCATCAAGTCTTCCATCGGCCGGCTCTTTGGGAAGAAGGATAAAGTCCGAATGGGACAGCCTGGACGTGAGTCAGCATCTCTGGGTGAGTCTAACTTAAAAGTGACAACAAAACAGAAAATAGCACTGCACAAAATCATAGGGATATACTTAAATTATATGGAAATGTCCCTTAAATGGCCTCTATGAAATGCTGACTTCTTTCCTAAAAAAAAACCACTCGTTTGCTTGGAACATATTGAAGGGTTCATTGCCTTTTTAAAGGGTTAGTTCACCCCAAATGAAAAATCTGTCATTAATTACTCACCCTCATGTTGCTCCATACCCTTAAGACCTTCATTCATTTTCAGAACATAAATTGAAGATATTTTTGATGAAATTCGAGATCTTTCTGACCCTGCATAGACAGCAAAGCTAATGAAAAGTTTTTCAAAGGCCCAGAAAGGTAGTAAGCACTTCAATAAAATAGTCCATGTAACATCAGTGGTTCAACTGTCATTTTTTATGAAGTCGTTATTTTTGTTTTCTTTGTGTACCAATAGTATTTTTTGTAGCTTCTTAAGATTAAGGTTGAACCACTAGTTTCACATGGACTATTTTAACAATGTCCTTACTACCTTTCTGGGCCTTGAACGTGTCAGTTGTGTTGCTGTCTATGCAGGATCAGAAAGCTCTCAGGTTTCATAAAAAATATTTTAATTTGTGCTGAAGATGAACAAAGGTCTTACGGGTTTGGAACGACACGAGGGTGAGTGATTAATAACATAATTTTCATTTTTGGGTAAATTATCCCTTTAATGTTCCTATAATGGGCAGTAAAGTGTTTAATATCCACTGTTCATTCAGTCCTGTTCATTTAACTACCTCTTGTAGCCTCGACCCCCTCAGATGACCTGGGCTCTGTGGATCCCCTCGGACTCACTAAGATGGCCGGTCCGGTGGACAAGGACCGTCGCAGCAAGAAGAAGTAATTTTACTTTAACCAGTCTACTTTAGTTTTTTTCATTCTGTATCTTATTTTTTGTACTGAATAAACACCTTTGTCTTTTAGGCATGAGCTGTTGGAGGAGGCATGCCGACAGGGGCTACCCTTTGCATCCTGGGATGGACCCACTGTTGTCTCCTGGCTGGAAGTATGACTCCCTATCTGAGTGTTGAAATGAAGGGGCTTGTTTTAGTTTTACGTTGATTTACATGGCGTTATTGTTTCCTACAGTTTTCTTACATTCTGTGTTACTTTGGTTTCCTAAGAAAAGGCACTTTCTGTTAGCATTTTTTGTTTTGTACTTTCCTTAAGGTCACCTCTCTCTCTTTCAGCTGTGGGTGGGCATGCCTGCTTGGTACGTGGCAGCCTGTCGTGCCAATGTGAAGAGTGGAGCCATCATGGCTAACCTGTCAGACACAGAGATCCAGAGAGAGATCGGCATCAGTAACCCTCTACACCGCCTCAAACTGAGACTGGCCATCCAGGAGATGGTGTCCCTGACCAGCCCATCGGCCCCGGCCAGCACACGCTCCGTATGCTCACACACGCTTACATTTGCTAAATGCACCATGAAAAGATTAGGATTCTTTTATAATCTGACACAACAAAAAAATGCTTCTGTTTATTATTTTCTTTAATTTGATGTTTTATTACACTGCAAATAATGCTGGTCTTGTTTCCAGTCAAAATATATTAAAATTCTTAAATCAAGAAGAATATTGTTTCGGCCGTGTTGTTTCGGTGATAAAAGTCTTTTCGGTGACCGAATATTTGGTTCATCCCTAATACACAGTGGTCAATATTTTAAGGGGATCAAAACCTTTCATCAAAGTTGTCCTAAAACCAAAACTATACCTGTTTCTTGTCTTAGGACAGCTTTGATGAACTTTTTTTGATCCACTTCAAATGTTGACTACTATATTTAAAAAGTTCAGAAGAGCAACATTTATTTGAAACAATTTTTAAAATGTTAAAGTCTTTCCTGGCATTCCTGTTTAATGCATTCTTGCTGAATGAAAGTGTTTATTTCTTTAAAAATGAAATATCTGACCCCAGACTTTTGAAAGTTTTGAAGCATGATTAAATTATAAATCAAAAAGCATTTTGTATAAAGAGTCGCATGATCAAAATCACATGTAATTAGTGGCTTGGAAAGAGTACAGAATCATGAATATTATTCATTTGCATTATAAAATTAGTTAGTAGTTTTTTTTTTAAATATTAGAGTTTGCATTAGAGTTTGATTCCCTGATTTTCAGTTTAATCGTAGACATTCTCACCCCAGTCTACAGTAATCCTGATAATTGTGTGTGTTGTTTGTGTTGTTTTCTTACCACAGTCAACCAGTAACGTGTGGATGACCCATGCTGAGATGGAGTCCCTGACCGCAGCAACCAAACCAGTTAGTACCACTTTTTGTATTCTGCCTGACTAGATTACTAGTTTGGGAGAAGTAGATGTAACGGATCCAAATAATGCGTGTTGAAGCCATAAACTACTAGAATACATTTAAAGAGTGGATATTGACACAAAACCTCTTACCCATACATGATTGCACTTCTGACCGATTTTTGATGTGATGCTGTATTGGAACCGATATTCATTTTGCAAATATTTTTGTATTAATTAGACTGTCCGTTTTTTTTCTCCCCCATTTTTTTTACAAGTAAATTTCATCTAGATAAAAGTAAACAGCAGGAGTGTCGGATTGTAAAGCGCTCTGCCCCCTAGTGGACAGTATGAGGGGCGGCATGAGGAGAGAGTGGGGTGATCGGACTTGTGTTGATGCGTCTCTCTCTTTCTCTCTCCCCCTCTGTGTGTCTGGCTAGGCTGTAGCGTTGAACATCCTCAACTTTCCCTCTTTTTTCTGTTTCAGTGTGAACTGCTTCCAACTAATGACCCGGTCACTAACAAACTGTTCCTCCCTCTGTACCTCTCTTCCTGCTTTCCCTTTTCATTCTTCTTTCCTCTTCCTGTCCATCGATGTGTCTTTCCTGCTGCCCCTCTGCTGCGTTCCTTATCTCCTCTTCCTCACCTTTCTCCTATCATGCTATCACCTACGCACACAAGGAGCTGAAAGAGATTAGCTGGGATCAGGTGAGTAACATCAATACGTCCATTAAACACTTTCCAAACTGATGGTGCCATCAGATCGTTGAGACTAAATTATCTTTAAGAGTAAATGAAGTGTGTTCGGATCAAAATCACATAGAGTCACTTAACTCCTGGTTCCTTTTTGATAAGTGAAAGGTAGTTTAAGATTGCTTTCTGTTCTCAAGACCAAAAAAATATAAATGTATCAGTGTCATGAATTAAAATTTCTGATTTTAAATGTCTAATTTTCAAAATGTTTAATGTATATTCAATAATAATAATAAATGCTAAATAAAATTGTAAAATAAACAAATATCAATGTATTATTTACAGTTTTACATTTTAAATAATACATTTGTTATTTAATATTTATTTAAAAAAAATTTCATTAAATATTAAGCTTACCTTAGGTTTTTTTTTACAAAAGAAAATGTGTGGTAATATATGGAAGACCTTTCTGCCACTGAATAAAAGATAGAAAAAAGGTAATTGCGAGTTATCTCACAATTATTTTTTCACGCAGTTGTGAGTCAGAATTGCGACACAAACTCGCAGTTCTGAGAAATAAAGTCACATTTCTGAGAAACAAAATCTGAGAAAAAAAAGTCACAATTCTGAGAATTTTTTTTTCTCACAATAGCAAGTTTATGTCTTGCTATTTTGACTTTTTTTTTCTTAGAATTGTGACTTTATGTCTTGCATTCCAGACTTTTTTTCCTCAGAATTGTGAGTCACAATTCTGACAGGCTTCCATAGTGATAGCTGTAATAACAATATTTGCTTTTTATGCCAGTTTTATTTTAATATTATTTATATACTATGATAGTATGTTTTAATGTTTTGAATGAGCTTTTATTGTTTTATTTTCAGTTATCATTTTCATTTAAGTTTAGGTTTTAGTGAAGTAATTTGTTATATATATATATATATATATATATATATATATATATATATATATATATATATATATATATATATATATATATATATATACATGTATATATATTTAAATATTTCCAACATTTCTCATTTTTGTTGAAGTTTTTAAGTTTAAGAAAAAAAAGTCAGAATTGTAAATTTATATCTCGCCATTCTGACTTTTTTCTCAGAATTGCGAGTTTATATAATGCAGTTCTGAGAAAAAAAGGCAAAATTGTGAGTTTATATCATACAATTCTGAAAAAAAGGCAAACTAGTGACTTTATATCATGCAGCTCTGAGAAAAAAGTCAGAATTGTGAGATAAAAAGTCGCAATTACCTTTTTTATTTTTTGTTCAGTAGCAGAAACAGGCTTCTATAGTAATAGCTTTAATAACAAAATTAGCTTTTTATGCCATTTTTATTTTAAGTATTCTTTATGTACTATTATAGTATGTTTTAATAATTTGAATTAGCTTTTTTGTATCTTTTCAGTTATCTTTTTTCAATTTTGTTTAGGTTTTAGTAAAGTGAAATCATTTTTATTATTATTATTTTTTAATATGTTTCTATATATCTTTAGTTTTAGTAATTTTAGTACTTATTGCCAAAAGCAACATTTGTCATTTTTGTAGAGGTTTTTAATTATTTTTTCTAAAACATATGTTTTATTTTATCTTTATTTCAATTCACCAAAATTATTTTAAAATGTGACCCTGGACCACAAAACCAGTTTTAAGTAGCATGAGTATTTTGTAGAGATAGACATAAATAAATTGTATGGGTCAAAATTATCGATTATTCTTTTATGCCAAAACTAATTAGGATATTAAGTAAAGATCATTTTTAAGAACTTAATTTGGCCAACTTTAAAGGTGATTTTCTCAGTATTCAGATTTTTTGCGCCTTCAGATTCCAGATTTTCAAATAGTTGCATCTCAGCCAAATATTGTCCCATCCTAACAAAACATACATCAATGGAAAGCTTATTTATTCAGCTTATGTAAATCTCAATGTCAGAAAATTGACCCTTATGACTGGTTTTGTGGTCCAGGGTCAAATATTTTTTTATTTAGCATTAGTTTTCAAATACAACAAGTAAAAAAAATCATGAACATGATCAAAAGGTTTAAGAAATAGTGTCTCAGAATTTTATTTTGAAGCCCTAAATTTTGGATTTGTAGGCAGCGAATACACATTGTAATGAATGAACTGGATTACAGTTATAATATAAGTGTTTTTAACGTTTTTTGGCCTTTCTCTGTGATAGATCCTGGCTTATGGAGATATGAACCATGAGTGGGTGGGCAATGATTGGCTGCCCAGTCTAGGTTTGCCCCAGTACAGAAGCTACTTCATGGAGTCACTGGTGGACGCCCGCATGTTAGACCATCTGACCAAGAAAGAGCTGCGTGGGCAGTTGAAAATGGTGGACAGCTTCCACAGGTAATTTCTGCCTCAGTCTCCCTCTCCCCATCTGTTAAATGCTGCCACTCACTTCATTATACCTTCTCTTTATCATCCTTCATCTCATTCCATCCAGTGCCAATCAGTTATTGTCATGGTGCAGGTGTGTGTCTTAGGGCCTTTCCTAATGTCTAATGTGCCTGGGGTCAGCTCTTGTAACAGTTTGTAAGGGTGGAGTGCCCTAATGAATTTAGATAGCCCTGCGACCTCTCTCTTGAACCTTTTGACCTTTTGACCCCACAGGGTGAGCCTGCATTATGGCATCATGTGCCTGAAGCGCCTCAATTATGACCGCAAGGAGCTGGAGAGGAGGAGAGATGAGAGCCAGCACCAGAATAAAGGTTTCTTTTTATTCTTACTTGTTCATGTAGGAAGACATACCTTCAAAACTTTTGCAGCTAGACCAGTACTAAACCAGCAAAAACCAGTTCATTGTTGGTCTAAGCTGGTATAGCAGCCATTTCTGGTGGGTTTCCAAGTTTTCTTTGGGTTTTATCATGTTAATCTTTTGCTTCGCGTCGTCAATCAAATCATAGACCAGAACAGTCTGCTAAACACAATGTACAAAAAGGAAAAAGCAACAACAGTCACGCGTGGAATGTACGGTTCATCAAAACATGGGACGGTGAATGAGAATATGGCAGAGAGCGAGAGGAAGGGTGTTTACACAGAATGCATTTGTTAATAATAACATACATTACCAGCAATGACGTCTGGAAAGCGTTGAGCGGCCCAGCCTTCCATTATGCACAGGATTCAATGGCACAATAGAGATTTCACATTGGAAGAGCAACTTATCAAAGCACAATGCACAGATCGCATTATTAATCTCACAGTTGTGAGTTGTTTTAAAGGTGCAGTTACTGCCTCATTCAGTACCTTGATTAGAAACAGATGCCTTCGCTGCTCTAGAAGTTATTCATCGCATAGCAACACAGATGCCTTCATGCCATTTGAGACTATATTAAGCATGAGTGAATAGCTTTGCTTGCACACATATCTCTGCTCACTGTAGTGCAGAGATACTTCAGTGTGCATTGCTAAATGCAAATGAGTCTTTAAAAATGCAAAGAATTTAATCAAACAGTTAAATGTAATCTTTAGTAAATATCAAAATCAATTTCTATTCTATTTTGTATTATTATTTTAAAATAAGTGCATTTCCAACCACAGTACATGAAAACATACTAAAACAATCAATAGCCAGAACGATTGGATATTTCTCTGGACATGTAACCAGGTGTTATTTTGGGATTATTTCTATACTGTAATTGTGTTTATTAATATTTAGCTTTTATTGTTGTATTTTAATTTTAGTTAAAGTACTTTTTAGTGCTTTTGTATGGAAGCCTGTTTCCGCCACTAAATAAAAAATAAAGATAGGTAATTGCAACTTTTTATTTCACAAATTGGACTTTTTCTCACAATTCTGACTTTTTTTTTTTCTTACAATTGCATGATACAAACTTTTTTTCTCAAACTTTTTTTCTCAAAATTGTGAGATCCTCACAATTTTGACTTTTCTCAGAATTACAAGTTTATATCATGCAATTCTGACTTTAGAACACACAATTGTGAGTTATAAAGTTAAAATTGTAAAATATAAACTTTCAATTTTGAGATAATATCAGAAAATATCAAATATTGTTAGATATAAGCGTGCAATTCTGAGAAAAAAGTCAGAATTTCTTGCAATTGTGAGTTTATATCCCGCAATTCTGACTTTATAACTCGCAGTTTTCTTTTTTTATCTGAATTGTGAGTTTATAGCATGCAATTCTGACTTTAGAACACACAATTGTGAGTTATAAAGTTAAAATTGTAAAATATAAACTTTCAATTTTGAGATAATATCAGAAAATATCAAATATTGTTAGATATAAACGTGCAATTCTGAGAAAAAAGTCAGAATTTCTTGCAATTGTGAGTTTATATCCTGCAATTCTGACTTTTTGTCCTCAGAATTGTGAGTTTATATTATGCAATTCTGACTTTATAACTCACAATTTTCTTTTTTTATCTGAATTGTGAGTTTATATCCCGCAATTCTGACTTTAGAACACACAATTGTGTTATTGTGAGAATTGTAAGTGAGAATTGTGAGATAGAAACTTTCTATTTTAAGATAATATCAGAAATGATAAAATATTGCGAGATTTAAACGTACAATTCTGAAGAAAAAAGTCAGAATTTCTCGCAATTGTGAGTTTATATTCTGCAATTCTGTCTATGTAACTTGCAATTGTGACTTTTTTCTCAAAATTGCGAGTTTATATTATGCAATTCTGACTTTAGAATTGAAGTCAAATAGATATAAACTTGCAATTCTGATAAAATATCAGAAAATATTAATTATTGTGACATATAAATGTGCAATTCTGAGAAATTTTAGAAAATCTAAAATATTGTGAGATATAAACTCACAATTCTAAGACAATATCAGAAAAATCAAGTATTGCGAGGTATAAACTTGCAGTTCTGAGAAATATTACAAAATATAACATATTGTGAGACTTTTTTCTGGCGATTCCAAAAAAAAGTTTATATCCCGCTAATTTTATAACTCGCAGCTGTGACTTTTTTCTTAGAATTGCGAGTTTATCATGCAATTCTGACCTTTTTTTTTTTTTATTCTGTAAACAAAATTTGCAACCATTCATTTTTAATAAACAGATTTACATGAAGTAATCAAATAAAAACTGGACGCGATATAATCAGCGTATTAAATCAGTATTCACTCGTCTTGAAGAGTTAACGGCCTCATAACTGAAAGATGTTAAAAGCGATTATCCTAATCGGGGGCCCTCAAAAAGGTTGTTTTTCTTTAGCTGTACGAATTATGAATGAAAGATAAATGATTTTTTTTTTTTTTTTGCAGTTTTACATTTATATTCTTTTTTTTTATTAGAATTAAATTAACAAACATACAAACATCACAGTTCGTAAACAAAAAGTACACAGAAGTAAAAAAAATAATAATAATAATGATAATAAAAAAATAAATAAAAAATAAAAATAAATAAATAAAGCCATCAAAGCCATCAGTTACAAGATGTGAAAATTAAAAACAGACATACAAACTTTATTATTGTAAAATCTACAATTATTTTCCTATTTTCAATTGAAAAATTTGGAATATATATCAGTTGCTGACATAGCTTTCTTATTTTTTACCAATTTAAGAGACTCAAAATATAATTCAGATTCAGTATGGAAAAATTTAAAGCATGGTCTTGATTTAGAAAATTTAGCTTTATGAATATGGAACTTACCTAATAAAATGAAAATATTAACAATATAACATAAACTTCTATCTCTACAATCAAAATATGTAATAATCTGTTTATGCAATTCTGACCTGAGAACACACAATTGCAGGTTATGATGTCAGAATTGTGAGATATAAACTCTGAGAAATCTGAGAAAATATCAGAAAAGATCAAATATTGTAAGATGTAAACTCGCAATTAAGAAAAAAATCTGAATTTTTCACAATTGTGAGTTGATATCCGCAAATTAAGACTTTATATCATGCAATACTGAGGAAAAAAGTAATAATTGCCTGTTTTATTTCGCAATTCTGACTTTATTACTCGCAATTACGAGGTTACATCTCACATTTGTGAGAAAAAAAAGTCAGAATTATGAGATAAAAAGTCACAATTACCTTTTTTATTTATTATTTAGTGGCGGAAATGGGCTTCCATACATGTCATTTTTATTGGTTTTTAAATATTTCTGTTTAGCTTTTTTTATTTTAGTCTTTGTAATTTTAGAACTTTAACTTATTTCAGGAGTTGCTAAGGTAACATTACTATTAGAATTTCTAATAAAATAATTTTTTTATTGGAATAGTTTTAACAATAACAATACTTACTAAACCAGGCCCCTAGTACATGGCATGTTGCTTTTCCACTATACAAGGACATCATCAGAAATCATTAGAATATGCAGTTACTGTACCTGAAGCTGCTCTGAAAGTGTTTTATTATATTGTCACCATGATATTAACACTGTAAATGACTCAGTAGGAAAGGTTTCACTGGTTTCCATGATTGCATTCCTTCCTTTGAACTTTGGTTTGGAGAAGCTGAATCAACAAAACAAATGCAAAGTCCCTGGAATCCCTTGTAAATGCAAAACAGAGACTAAGAATTTGTCAGAAACAAAAACACATGTCTGAATGTGCATTGGCCATATGAGGTCCATCTGAATGGTCAGGAGCAACTGAAACAAAAGATGAACTCCAGAGGCATCACCCAAGATGGATGGTTAATGATCAGCGGTTAACACCCTTCTGGAATTCTATTCATAGTCCTTGTGTTTCCTGTGTAGATGTGATGGTGTGGTCAAACGAGCGTGTGATGTGCTGGGTGCAGTCCATTGGCTTGAAGGAGTATGCAGATAACCTGACTGAAAGCGGTGTGCACGGTGCCCTGCTCGCCTTGGATGACACCTTTGATTACACTGACCTCGCTCTGCTCCTGCAGATACCCAATCAGAACACACAGGTACAATTACAAAAATTGAAATGAAAAAAAAATCACACTTTTCAAAAAAACTTTTGACTGGCAGTTGGCAACTTGATTGCAATCAGCTAATGGTACTAAAATTAGCAAGCTTGCGACACCTATAAAACATTTCTTTCTTTAAAGAAGACACAAACATTTATATATTGATAGCATTTTTATTTATATTTACAGGAAGTCTATTTATACAGTAGATGTATTTTTTGTATGAAAACAAACCCTGTTGATTCATCAAGTCTCCAAACAATAAGAGCTTTGCAGATGAAATCAGCGCCTACTCATTACTCCTGACCGGACTGAGTTGATTACATGTAAAGTGTGTTTATTCCACATCCAGGCACGACAACTTCTGGAGAAGGAATACAACTCTCTCATTGCCATGGCAACAGAGAGGAGGCCAGACGAGGTGAGCAACATGGGACATGAACACAGCTGGGTGCTGATCATCCGTTACCTCCCACCTCCGAAATAGATACTGTAGTATATGACACTCCTCTCACAGGAGTTTCAACAGTCAGTTGTATTTCGTGTTAAAATGACATGAGTTCATAATTACTTTGTTCTAAGTGACCTGACTAGACACAATTCTGTTTCTCAAATTGCTGATGTTTTTGTCCTCTAGGATGGCACTAAGACGTTCACCCGCTCCCCTTCATGGAGGAAGATGTTCCGGGAGAAAGATCTGAGGGGCGTGACCTCTGACTCCTCAGAGACCTTGCCTGCTAACTTCCGTGCCTCAGCCATCTCTACCCCCTCAGTCACCCTGAGGAAGGTCCAGAGCGATGGTGAGCTCGCACATTCTCCCCTGTGAAGCCACACTCTTTTCATTTTAATAATCCTATTGCAGATTTTTACAATCGCTAGAACACATTCCGTAAAGGCATAGCTCACCCAAAAATGAAAATTCTGTCATTAATTACTCATCCTCATGTTGTTTCAATCCTGTAAGACCTTCGTTCATCTTCAGCACACAAATTAAGATTTTTCTGATGAAATCCAAAAGCAATGCATCTGACTCGTTCAAGGCCCAGAAAGGTAGTAAGAGCATTGTAAAAATAGTCCATGTGACATCAGTGGTTCAACCTTAATTCTTTGAAGCTATGAGAATATAAAATAATGACTTTATTCAAAAATTGAATATGTCTTCAACATGAGCTCATGAGTACCATGACGAAGCTCCCGCACTTCATCAAAAATATCTTCATTTGCATTTTGAAGGTGAACAAAGATCTTACAGGTTTAGAACGACATGAGGGTAAGTAATGACAGAATTTTCATTTTTGGCCAAATTGTCAGTTTTTGAATGACACTCTAAATATTATACTCTCAATATCATCGTGGTCACATGACAAGATGAAATGATAGGTCTTCTGGGCAAAAAGTGTCTTTTTTAATATATTTCAACTTCTTATTCTAACATAAAAGGTTGTGTTTTGGGCCATTATGCTTTTGGGCACAGTAGCTGTCAAACAAATCAGAAAGCACAATATGGCTTAATCCCTTCATTAAAGGAGTAGTTCACTTTCAGAACAAAAATTGACAGATGATGTACCCACCCCCTTGTCATCCAAGATGTTCTTGTCTTTCTTTCTTCAGTTGTAAAGAAATTATGTTTTTTTGAGGAAAACATTTCAGGATTTCTCTCCATACAATGGACTTCTATGGTGCCCCCGAGTTTGAACTTCCAAAATGCAGTTTAAATGCAGCTTCAAAGGGCTCTAAATGATCCCAGCCGAGGAAGAAGGGTCTTATCTAGCGAAACGATTAGTTATTTTCAAAAATTTGAGGTTAAAAAGTATATAAATTGTAATTTATTTTTTAGAAAATAACCAATTGTTTCGCTAGATAAGACCCTTGTTTCCTCAAATGTGATCGTTTAGAGCCATTTAAACTGCATTTTGGAAGTTCAAACTCGGGGGCACCATAGAAGTCCATTATATGGAGAGAAATCCTGAAATGTTTTCCTCAAAAAACATAATTTCCTTACAACTAAAGAAAGAAAGACATGAACATCTTGGATGACAAGGAGGTGAGTACATTATCTGTCAATTTTTGTTCTGAAAGTGAACTACTCCTTTAAGTCTGTTTTCAATGCGTTTCAAAGCGAAGCTCGCACTTCGTTCAGGCGATCAGCTCGTGATCTGGTGTTTTCCATGCCTCAGAACGGCTCAGTTCACAGGGAATGCAGTGAACTGGTTTATTGCATGTGTTGAGTTTAGCGCGCATTTGGGAACGCAACGACCACCAGTTAAGCTTTATTTTTGCGGCAGATGATTACAGCATTTCACCAGATTTGTAGTGAGGCATTTTTTGTAAGCCTGTTTTCAGTGAAACTGGAGTTTTCTGTTCAAATAAAATCTCTACTGCTGTTTCCATCAAAATACAAGCTTAAAAGTGCAGTATGAATTGCTGACAGCTAGCGGTTTAAATGTAGTCCAAATTCAAAATATCTCTTTCAAGTGTAGAAATTAGGAAAGAAGTGTTGTAATTTCCCTACTGTAGTGTAAAGCAAAAATAATTTACCTGTAAAATATTCATTTTCATTTATTTTACAGTGCAATTGTTTTACAGAATATGGCTATTACTGTCACAGAAATAACAATAATATAAAATTGTTTATTATTATTATTATTATATTGTAATTTGTTTGGCTTCCTACAGCACCAGTGTAAATATAATTTAGGATGAGACAGTATATCACAAATAAAAAGAGGGTTGAGTCAATTCACTGACTTTTTTCTGAATTAAGTTTTCTTAATTAAGAACTTAATTTTTTTTTTAATTTTAAACTCTAAAAGTGCATTAGGTAGAAAAATTAAACTTAAAAATGTACACAGTTTTCTTTTTCTTTTAAATCTTCATTTGCCTTTTTTTAAATTTCGCTACAAATATTGTATTGTGGCCTTCATATCGAGATATTATCGTACAAAACAAGATACAGCTACAAGACATGGAGTTTTTTCTGTTATAGTTCTGCATGGACTTAGTTTAATCGTTGTGTGTGTGAGAAAAATAGCATACTAACAAACATAATACAAAACACACGTGAGCAGTAAACAGACATACAGTACGTTATACTAGGGCTGTCCCCGAATAGTCGAAGATTCGATGCATCGATATGCGGAGCCTGATTCGACCACCGATCTCACAGTCGAATCTTCGCGGGTGAAACGAGCATCATACCATTTTGCCAATATGGGGGTGCTCAATGTCTAATTGCACACAGAACTACTGGTTTTGTACGGTTATATTAAGTTATATACAGCCTTTGATTATGATAATGCAGTAAAAACAAAAGTGAAAAGAAAGAAGCGTTCAGTAAATATTTTTAACGTGTTTGTGAATAATTCCAACCACCCCTGTGACAAATTTAATTTTCACTTTCTCTGATGCATGACGAGATGAGGACCATCTTGACGCGTTTTTGCAGTTGGAGGCGCCTCTTTTGAATGGTTTTCTGTTGGCAGTGAGCGTTCTGTGCCCTGTTTATGCGCCCCCGGCTGCTGCGCCTCGCGTTTTGCAGGAGCGCTCTGAGCGCCTGAAGTTGAAAAAAAAAAATCAACTCTGAGCGGAAAAACACCCAACGTCATTCGCGTTCTTTTCCATTGTCCAATCGAATGAATGGAGATGCGGGTCTTCTGTTGTGATGGCGAAAGTTTACCGTTGCTTAAAAAGTCCGGAGACTGCAAGAAATGGAGGAGAAACCTTTGGTGTCTATCGTGGGTAACCCGGAGCTGTATTATTTAGGGTTTCTGCTAATATGACAGTTTACTTAACAGCAAAAAACTAAGTTAGAGCGCTCGCTAGGGTTGTGCCGATAGACGATTGTATCGTGTATCGACGATAGTCAGAGATATCGCCTGTTGCTGATGCCTTTGACGATAGTTAGACGATTATTATTATTATCCGTCAACAAAGAACTTAACTTTAGCAATGCAGCACAAAGAGTCTGTTCTAGGATGCTTCATAAACTTTCCGCGGTATAAACACACGCATAGAGAGGCCACAGCGCCTTAACGCAACTCGTGCAGTGAAAATGGGAGATTTTCATCATACAGTATGGTGGTACATTAACTGATTCTAAAGGGAGTGTTATATTATATTAGCATTGCATTCATTAGGATAACAGAGGTAGTAAAACCTGGTTCAGGCTGAATTAATTACGATGTATCATAATCAGTCTGTATATAGTAAACATAAACATTCATCTCAGTAACGTCTATAGGCGTTAATTAAAATTACGATGCGATCAGATGGCGCTAAACATACACACGTGAATTACACGCGCATCACTTCTTCACATCCAATATGAACTGAACTACAACATCACCTGATGATAACGTCGTCGGTCAGACATACAGCGGTAATATGATCGCAATATGACGGGTAAAGAAAGATTCATTCATTTACATTCTGGCACGCACATTTACAACTCACTCACTGACGACAGCAGAGAATGAAACCGAAAGTAACTTGAACAACTCCGGTAGAATTACAGTCAGCGCTCTGTACACGCACAATTTAATCATATGCCAAAAGAAAGTCTACCTTTACAAAACGAATAAGGAATTTAGTACATAGATACTGTAATTAAATTGGCACGATAGTATCGTGTATCGGCGATCTCTCAGGCTGACGATAGGGCGATATGAAAATTGAGCATATCGCCCAACACTAGCGCTCGCGCTATAATCCTTTGAATTGACTGACAGGACAGCTGTTTTGGTCGTTGCTTAGCAACATAAAAAAACCGCAGCACACTGCTCTTTCATTAAAAGTCACCAAAAAAGGCAGTGCTGTGCGCCTTGCGTTTTTAGAACTAAAAGACGCGTTCTGTGTTTTTATTTAAACCTAAATAAGTTTGTCTGTCAGTTGGCAGGCAGTTTTGGTCGCTTATAAAATAAAATAAAAATAGTTTTACCCTCCTGCTGACTATAGTGTCGTGCCCCTCCCAACCCATTCACACACGCACATAAGCCTAGATGATTCGACTATCGGTCGACTATAGAAAGATTCGAAAATTCTGATTCGACTATGAAAATTCATAGTCGGGGACAGCCCTACTATTTCACGGCAGTCAATAGAATAGGAAATACCATAATTTAGATAAGAAATTAGTAATAAGAGGAAAGACTGCTGGAAAAAATACGTAGGATTGAGACCTAAAGATAAGCAAGGCTTTGTGGAAATCCCCGCAATTAGTCCGAAATAACTTTATGACAGAGTGATGTTGTGTTAGTTTTCAGATAAACGTTTTAGGAACATTGTTTCCTTATGAGAAAGCGGTGCTGAAGTGAATGCTATTTAGAAATACTTTATTTTTTAAACTAAATCTCTCTTGTTTGTTTCTTCAGCATCTCCAAGGGCAGAGTCTGGCTCAGTGAGGACCTACTCCTGTTGAGGGACTGCAAAGGTGAATATCATTTTTCAATCACACACACACACACACACACATGTTGGGTTTACATGTTTTATGGGGACATTTCATAGGCGTAATGGTTTTTATACTGTACAAACCGTACTTTCTATGGCCCTACACCTACCCTACACCTAAACCTAGCCCTCACAGGAGATTGTGCACACTTTTACTTCCTCAAAAAAACTCATTGTGCATGATTTATAAGCCTGTTTCCTCATGGGGACCTGAGAAATGTCCCCACAAGGTCAAAATCTACTGGTATTCCTATCCTTGTGGGGACATTTGGTCCCCACAACGTGATGAATACCAGGTACACACACACACACACACACACACACACACACACACACACACACACACACATGTTTGTTTTTGTGAAATGTGGGGACATTCCATAGACGTAATGGTTTTTATACTGTACAAACCGTACTTTCTATCACCCTACACCTTCCCTACACCTAAACCTAGCCCTCACAGGAGACTGTGCATATCTTTACATTCTCAAAAAAACTTATTCTGTATGATTTATAAGCCTTTTGAAAAGTGGGGACATGGGCAATGTCCTCATAAGTCACCCTCTCCTTGTAATACCTATGTCATACCCATGTTATTACACACATTTGTGTCCTGATATGTCACAAAAACATGCCCACACACACACACATATATGTATTGGAAAAAATATATATTTTCACTTGCTTTAGCCCACCACACTTTCAAAATCTAGAATCTAGCAAGCTGAACAGATTTTTCATCTGAACAGAATAGGATAAAGAGAAAAGAATGTCATGAAAGTATTTAATGGCCGTGTGTGGGCAAGGCCCCCAAGATTTGCGGTTCACCACTGCCAATGATTACCCTCTTCATGCTGCTGCCTGTAAATACACAAATCACGACAATTTGCTCATTTACGAGTTTGACTGAAACACATTTAGCATTCTGTTGGGTTCCTTGGGTTATTACAACGGAGTAGACACCTCCATATTTCGCATGCCCTTTATATGTCTGTGTTGTTAAACTTGTTTTGGAAAGGATGTCGCTTTTCATGTTTTTTATTGTGATTCATCATGTGCTTTGGATTTGTTTGTGTGTGAATCATTATCAGGCCCACACGGAATTTGTGACCACAAAGCTTTGTCGAATTTTTAAGTCCTTCATACACAAACACTCCTCGTGTGTTCATTTAAACAGTCATTTCTCTTTCAGCTATCAATAGTGTAATACTTTCAGCTCATTTAACACCTACCTGGTTTAAAGGGATAGTTCACTCAAAAATGAAAATTCTGTCATTAATTACTCACTCTCTTGTGGTTCCAAACTCATTAGACCTTTGTTCATCTTCAGAACACAAATTAAGATATTTTTGATGAAATCCAAGAGCTTTCTGACCCTGCATAGACAACAACACAACTGACACGTTCAAGGCCCAGAAAGGAAGAAAGGACATCATTAAAATAGTCCATGTGACATCAGTGTTTCAACCATAATTTTATAAAGCTATGAGAATATATTTTGTGCGTAAAAAAACTTCTTCTGCTTGTAAACAAGGCGCAGCGTATCTGGGTTCTATGTCAGAATGCTGGAGATTGACCCAGAGGAGAAGAAATTGTTGAATAAAGTCGTTATTTTTGTTTGTTTTTTTGCGCACAAAAAGTACAGTTGAACCACTGATGTCACATGGACTATTTTATGGATGTCTTTACTGCCTTTCTGGGCCTTGAACGTGTCAGTTGTGTTTTTGTCTATGCAGGGTCAGAAAGCTCTCGGATTTCATCAAAAATATCATAATTTGTGTTCTGAATAGTGTTAATTTCGTCACCTATTTTTAATTTAGTCTTAGTCTTGTGCCAAATGTCCTTGTTAGTTTTAGTCATATTTAGTCATTCACATATCTTTTTTTGTTAGTCAAGTTTTAGTCGACTAAAAGTCTCGTCATTTTAGTCTAGTTTTAGTCAAAAGAAAACTCAAGGTATCTTAGTCAAGTTTTAGTCGACTAAAAGTCTTTTAATTTTAGTCTAGTTTTAGTCAAAAAAGAACTCAATATATTTTAGTCTAGGTTTAGTCAAAAAATTGTAGTCTTTTTTTAAAATAACACATTATTACTGAGATTATTACTGATACACATTTCAGTAAAAAAAGTGTTTCACATATCTCAAACATTGGTTAAATGTCATAATTACCTGACAAAATACACTTGTTGAATGATTTTTGTTGAATGCAAATGTTAAACGTGTCTGGTTTTCAATTTCTGATTTAGGAGACACATTCACAAATGATTAACCCTTTCAGTGGTGAGTTTAAAATATTCTAGCGGACCCCTGAGAGTGAGTTTTTTTTTTAAGCGACCGTTATTTTAGAACGTTCGTCCTTATTGTTTCCATGGCGACGCATCAAGCTTGTCAGTGACACAACACAGACACAATAACACTGTATGACAGATAGATCGCTTTTATTTCGTTTTTCCTTTTTTATCCAGAATACTCACACACTTACTTACCATGCCATGAACTATCTAATATTCCGATTCACAAATATGTGTGAATTAGTATGTTTCGTCGTTTAAATCCCTATATAAATGATCTGGATCGTAATCTGTAACGTGAGATGGGCGCGGCCATGTTTGTTCGCGCTGCTGTTCAGAGAGTCCTGTCAGCCGTATTTACAGCACATATACATTCATCCGTTTCTCCCGAAATACATGCAAGTAGGTGGCTGGTGAACTAGAAGAGGAATAGAGTGAACTTTTTAGTTACTTAGCCTATGTGTATGTGATATGAATAAAACACATCGGCAAATTATATTTGAATAGATTGTTATTTGCTGCTTCCATAGACCTATGTGTGTATTTTACAAACTCTAAATGTCTCCTTTTACTAGTACATGTGTATTTAAATGTCTGAAACCTAAAATAAGCGTTATGTGGTTAAAAACACTGCATAGTTGTGATTATATGACAAGCGCAGAGCTCGTCCGTCTCTGGCTCAGCGCCAGCCAGTTTGAATATTTTAAAGCCGTAACAGCTGATGAAAAAGCAGAGACGATTGTAGACGAAAATGAAGAGAGATTTTATCTTAGTTTTTATTTTATGCAAAACATTTTCGTCTCGTCTTTTTTCGTCAACAATAATGCATGTTAATTTAGTCTTAGTCAGCGTTTTTGGACAGTGGTGCAGTCTTGTCATCGTCTCGTCTTAGTCATGAAAAAAAAGGTCGTTGACGAACATATTTCGTCTCCTCTCGTCTGACGAAATTAACACTAGTTCTGAAGACGAACAAAGGTCTCACAGGTTTGGAATGACATGAGGTTGAGTAATTAATGACAGACTTTTCATTTTTGGGTGAACTATCTCTTTAGAAAATACACAATTTCTACCAAATTCTGATCAGAAAAAAATAAACGAGTGTGGAAGCCCATTTTTACCACACAGGAACTCAAAATTTCAACTTTTTTTGTCAGTTACGACTTAATATTCAATAAATTTGTTAATTATTTTTAAAAAATGTAGAAATTGACATACTAAGTCTGAGATAAATCATGAAGTGACATGAACGAAAAGTCATTTTTTTATGTCAATTACAACTTTGTATGTCATAATTTCAACATCTATTTCTCAAGGATGCCTCAATGTATCTCATGTCATAATTATGTCATAATTATGACTCTTAACTAAATTTTTACTTGCTAATCCTTCGAAATATGGCATACTTTCCTAAGGAAAGCCAAATTTTAAACACTTTTTTTTCTTTTTATAAACCCTTGAACTTGAACAAATTATATGCCCATTTCCTGTCATGGTTTCTGTGCCGCCTTAGAGGATGTGTTAAATTGGACATTAGGCCTTGATATTAGAGGTGGTACTACCATAAGAAAAGCCATATTTGGAGCAAGTAGATCTGTTATGTGCATCTATGCTCTTGTTTTATTCATAGTAAGATGGCAGTGATGCACAAAGGAAATAGGTTACATAAAACTAGAAATTATAATGCATTAGGGTTAGGGTTATGCAAAAAAATTCCATGCGCATGTGAATAGTTTCTCAAGGGCACGAAAAAAATGTATTGTGTGCAGATGACTGTACTATATGTGTCCCTGGACCACAAAACCAGTCATAAGTAGCACAGATATATTTTGTAGCAAAAATACATTATCGATTTTTGTTTCATGTCAAAAATCATTAGGATATTAAGTAAAGATCATGTTCCATGAAGATATTTTGTAGATTTCCTGCTGTAAGTATATCAAAACTTAATACTTGATTAGTAATATGCATTGCTAAGGACTTCATTTGGACAACTTTAAAGGTGATTTTCTCAATATTTGTAATTTTTTGCACCTTCAGATTCCAAATTTTAACATAGTTGTATCTTGGCCAAATATTGTCCTAACTTAACAAACCATACATCAATGGAAAGCTTATTTATTGACCTTTATGATTGGCTTTGTTGTCCAGGGTCACACATACCAACTATAATGCTGAAAATAATGCTCTATGAACCATTTATGTTAAATACGGTCTAAAAATCTACTGAGAGGTTTGGAAATTTGAGTATGGATTCTGAAATGGAAACTGTTTGAGATTTTTTTTTGTACTTGGTGGAAATTGGCTTCCATAAATCGTCTTTATTGATCTGTTGTAACGCGTTGCAATTCTGTCTCTCGCACACAGGAGGCGCCGTTGTCAGAGAGCTGGAACCGGCTTTACATTTCATTCACGGGGAGGAGGGGGGATAAGCAGAAAAAAAGCAATGAATATATACATTTATAAATATAACTCTACTGGTCTGACCATTCTGCAATAACAGAAGAGGGACGGAGAAAGAGCAAAAAAAGGACAAAAGACATGAAGAATGTATGACACAAGAGAGTGGTAAGAAATGGGATGGTTGGAGGAAATCGGATGACTGTTTATTCTTTCTTTCTGTCGTTCTCTCTTCTCACTTCCTGTGTCTGTGCTGATGGGACATCTGTAGATGAACTCTCTTGTCTTTCCATCCTTCGTTTCGATGGCGCTGCCCGCAGCCCTAGCTCCTAAGAAGTGGCTTTCGTCGACTGCTCGCAATTGGCCTCTCTCGAGTCTCTCGATAGCAAAGGATGTTTGTGGCAACTCAACCTAGACTTCAGGGATGTTTACATACGGTAAGGTTCAGAGGAAGTGTACTTAAGAGCACAGTCGAGGGGCCAGGCTGTGTGAGGCCAAGACTTCGCTGTACGTGTTTCTCAATCAGCACAAGCTGAGAAAGACCGCAGCGAGGAGAGCTACGCATGAGGCTGCGAAGGGCACAATTCTTGCTCAATTACTACTAGGTGTGTTTTTTTTTTTTTCAATTTCGAACATTTAGATTAAAGACCGAAGGTCAGCAAAGAGAGAGGGAGAGAGTCAGCAAACGAAGGGAAGCTGGTGGTGGCAGATAGATAGGAAGATGCTTGCGGACAAAGCAAGTGACCAGCAGAAATGAGTCCTGACGGACAGAATCATTCTAACAACGCAAGCCATAAAAGACGACAAGAGGTGAACCGCGGAGGAGAAACGGGCGGGACGGGGTGGGAACGGAGGGAGGGCGTCAGGGGAAAACAAGCGAGAGAAAACGTTTAGCTTCTGTGTTGCGATGCATGTCAAACAACCAAGACGACAACGAACTAAAACTTTCGGGGGAATAAGACAATATGAAGTTAAAAATAACAATTATGTGTACATTAACATATGAGGTTAAGAGCTTGGGGAACAATTTGTAAAATGTGTGTATTTTCATTTTTATTTTTTATTTTTATGATAACTATATTTATTTTCTTTATGTATGTATTGAATAACTGTATGTACATGTTCATTTAATAATTCTGACTGTAATTTAATTTGATCTAGTTTAAAGCGTAAATATGAAATATTCAAAACATGGTCATTAAAATATGCTACTTGTATGTGTAAATTTTGACAAAATTGTGTTATGATTTAAAAACAAACCATTGCTGTTGATGAGGATGACAGTGATTCAAATTGAAAATGATGTCTGCAAAATAAACAATAATGATAATGATGATGAAAATCAAAATAAAATAAAGTGTTCCTAATGGTACTAAAGAGTGTGTTTGTGATTTTGACATGCGACGACTGCAAATCAGTACTTCCTTTTTTATTACAAAAACAACTACAATCATATATTCAGATAGTCCACTTTCATTTTCACGAAAGCCCCTTTCGCTCTTTCATCTACTTTGTAAAAAAAAAAAATCATACAAAAGTATCTACCTTACAAAGATTACATAATACTTTATTACAATGACTCAATGTGAAAAATGACATCAAACTTTGTGTACTTTTTTCCACAGCTTTCTCAATACAGTAACCAGGAAATTGGACTACAGTTCATCATCCAACGCTTGGTTTTGGACTGTATTTCTGTAACATTTGCTGAGGGAACAGTACATGGGTCAAACCGTAGCTGACACTGAAACCGGAGGCACATTCTGCTAACCACTAAACAGCTCAGTTGCTTTTGGTTATTATAAATACACATATATTGGCATGATGTATATGTTTCACATATTGTACATTTATAAAGAAATATATTAATATCAAGTACTTACGCTTACATACTAACTCAAAAGTAATAACTTATTGTCTGTATACTATAGATACAATAAAACAAATGCAACAATATACGAAAAGTACGAAAAAACAAAATCGATCTTGGTATTGAGGTTTCTTGTTTTGTGTGAGTTTACACACTGGCCTAGTGAGACGTGGAAATGGACCGGAGGAATGACAGCAGAGTGGAGGAACTCATCGTCACCTCATATCACTTCAAACCCGTATACTGTTTCATGAAACACATAATAAGTTACAGTGAACGCACCTAGAGAAAAAAAATGTGAATGACTTGAATTTCAACCTCATCCTCACATGACTTGAGAAAACTCGGAATATCGTCAAAGACTGTGTATTGCCATGAATGGGCTTAACTGAAACACACAATATGGCAGCTCTAGTAAGCTAGTTAGAATGCTATTTAAGCTTAAGAAACAGCATAGGTGTCATTTCATTGTGAGTTTGACCATTATTTTCTAGGGTTTGTAGATAGGAGCTTGCATTCCTTAAAAGATTAGTTAACTTCAAGAATAAAATGTTCTGATAATTTACTCACACTCATGTCTTCTAAGATGTTCATGTCTTTCTTTCCTCAGTCGAAAAAGGAAGGTTTTTAAGGAAAACATTCCAGGATTTTTCTCCATATAGTGGACTTCATTGGGGATGGTTGAAGGTCCAAATTGCAGTTTTAATGCAGCTTTAAAGGGCTCTACATGATCCCAGCCGAGGAATTATCTAACTTCAAAATCTTTCGATATTGTAGTTTGACTTTCTTTGCACATTAGCTTCGTAAACAGTGGGTCAGTACGTCTGCCTACGTCATGCGTGACCTTTACAACATGATTACGTAATGCATGAAGTCAAGCTAGAGGGAGATGAGCATTTGTGGTTAAAACATATAGCCCGAAATCATTCATATCCCTGGCAAATTCTGACTTAAAGTTAATTTTATTCAACCAGCAAGTTTTTTTGACCGGAAATGACACAGGCTTCTCCCAAAAGATAATAAGATGATGTACAAGGGGCATCATTGTGGAAAAAAATAATTCTCAGCTTTTATTTACATTTGAACAAAAAGTGGCATGTCCACAATTATTCATACCCTTTGCAAACTGTCACAGTCTATGGGAAAATCCAAAGTTCTATACCATTCCAAATAGTCCAAGCTGTTCTAAAGCATCCTAATTACCCTGATTCATTGGAAACAGCTGTTTTAATCAACTAAACAGGTGAAAAACAGAAGCTCTCTGCTGTTGGTTTGTGGACAGTCATGGCTAAGACAAAGGAGCTCACTGAGGACCTGCGGCTGCGCATTGTGGCTGCTCACAAGTCAGGAAAGGGCTATAAGACCAAATCTAAATGTTTTGAAGTTCCAGTGACTACAGTGCAAAGTATTATTAAAAAAGACGTTCCGCCCCGTGAAAAATCTCAGAGGACGTGGTCGGAAGCCAAAAGTGACACCTGTGCTGGCCAGGAGGATAGTGAGAGAGGTAAAAAAATAATAATCCAAGGATCACCACCAAGGACACTGCTGGTGGCAACATCTCAAGGCAGACAGTCCAACAGACATTGAACACCACTGGGATCCACAGACGCAGACCAAGGAGGACACCACTTCTCCAGATAAGGCACACAAAAGCCCGCTTGGCCTCATCTGGACAAAGAAGAAGACTTGGGCCTTGGCCTTGGGCACCCGTGGGCATTTCGACACGACAACGACCCAAAACACACAGCAAAAGTGGTGAAGAAATGGTTAGCAGACAAAAACATTAACGTTTGGCAGTGGGCCAGCCAGAGTCCTGACTTAAATCCAATTGAGAATCTGTGGAGGGAGCTAAAGATCAGGGTGATGGCAAGGAGACCCTCCAACCTGAAAGAGTTGGAGCTCATCGCTAAAGATGAATGGACAAAAATACCAGTGGAGACATGCAAAAAGCTGGTCAGCAATTATAGGAAGCGTTTGATTGCTGTAATAGTCAATAAAGTTTTTTTATTGATTATTGAGAAGGGTATGAAGCATTTTGAACATGCCACTTTTTGTTCAAATGTAAATAAAAGATGAGTAATATTTTTTTCCACAATGATGCCTCTTGTACATTGTCTTATTATCTGGGAGACATCTGTGTCATTTTTTAATCAAAAAAAAAACAAAAAAAACTTGCTGGTTGAATAAAAGTAACTTTAAGTCAGAATTTGCAGGGGTATGAATAATTTCGGGCTTGACTGTATATCATTTTTTTTAAGACCCTTACTTCTCAGCTGGTATTGTGTAGAGCTCTTTGAAGCTGCATGAAAACTGCAATTTGGACCTTCAACCCGTCAATTCCCATTGAAGTCCACTATATAGAGAAAAATCCTGGAACGTTTTCCTCAAAAACCTTAATTTCATTTCAACTGAAGAAAGTAAAACACATAAATATCTTGGATGATATGAATGTTTAAGAGTGACTTGGTGTCCAAAAACTTAACCTCTGTGTTCATTTGTGTTCCACAGGAGAATATTAATCATACAGGTTTTGAGCAACATGAGGGTGATTCTCATGACTATCCCTCAGCGAGACACTGGGGTACAGCGATAAGGTTTTGTCAAGTGAGATGCAGGAACATCTGGAAAAGTAATATCCCCCACACAGTGGACCAGAACAGATACAGTCGCCCCTACAGTCCGCTCTTTTATTCACATGATCTTTCAACTCCACGCCAATCCTTTGCTCGGACAGTTTGAGCTATCTGTACCTTCTGCCTTCTCGCTCTCGTCCTCTCTCCAACTTCTTCTCAGTGTAGTACGTTCCCCTAGTGAGCAGCACGCAAACACAGGAGGAGTCGATACGGATCCACCTCCATCCTATCCTCTTGTTTTCATCCGAGGCGAGCGCGCGTACGTACGACTGTTTGGTTTCACACCTGCTCATCCAGTGTTTCTTATCCACCCCCAAGCAGCCGGCCCCCTCCACTGCCTGCACTTCACCTTTCCTATTGGGATCTGGTTTACGGCACTTTGTTTCGTAGAAATACTGCTTGAGCGGGCCAGTCTGGGTTTGGATCTCTTCTAGAATAGTGACGGTGTTGCTCCGAAAGTCCACCGCGGTCTTCTTGTTGGTCACCCACCCGCTTTCCGCCTCGCATACGGAGCGCTCAATGCCTGTGCTATGGACGGCTTGCCGCTTGCGGCGGACACTTGGAGCATGACCGTCAGAATCAGAAAGGCCCAAGAGTAAGTTCCTGTATGTTTCTTTGTCACCACCGTGACCAGATGTGGTAGCATCCATCATGTGAGTCTCCTCGTCCTCAACGTCATCAGCCAGTAAGCCCAACTCCAGCATTAAGAGCAAAGGTGGGTGTTTGGGAGGGGAAAGAGCTGGGGAGAAAAGTACTCGTGGATGGGCGTCCAGCAAAAGCAGCTGATCTTCTTCTCGTAGGCCTATGTCATCAAAACCAAATCCTGGTTCCTTTCCAAACCCTCCAGATTGCTCCACCAACTCTTTCGCATCCGTTTGAGCTTCGTCCAGATGTTCCTGCACTGGAGAGCTCTGGAGAGGCCCATCTTTCAGTTTACTTCTTGCATTCCTGTCATCTTTAAGAAAAGTCTCTGCCTCAACACTGCTTTCTTCATGAAACTGGCTATGTTCAAGTTGATAGTCCTTGAGAATATCGTTGCTTTGGGAACTGGCTTTTTCCGCCAGAATTTTTTGTGATTTGTATTTCCTAGGATCGTGCAACCTGGAGGCATCTGCACCGGTAGTCCTACCTCCACCTGTGAAATCCTGCTTTGTGTTACTGACAAAAACGTCCTCTGTTAGAGGATTCTCTTCGTTCACTCTACCTTTGGATATATGGTCCTCCTTAAACCTGTTCTGCTTGTCGACTGTTCTGTGAGGAGCTACGTTGTGTGTGCTGTAGTTGTGAAAGTCGTTGTCCACTGATGAGTTGGTCGGCATGCTGATGTTGGCTGATGGGACGCTGCTGCTGCTGCTGCTTCTGTTGCTGTCGTTTCTGCCAGGCTCTATCGTCGCAGCAACAACCCTGGGCACAGGACTTTGAGGGAAAGGCAGGGCCGAGGCGATCACCATGGCAACCAGGGGAAGCCAGTGCATCACTCCCAAGACGTGTCAACTATGAGTTGATAAAAAAGCAAGAATTAGAATGTGCATAAAGAGCTAGACAAACAGTGGAGTTTATGATGATATCACACATATTTACTTGGAATGTTTACAATTTTAGAGTAACAAAATTTAAAGGCATAGTTCACCCAAAAATGAAAATTCTGCCATTACTCACCCTTATGTTGTTCCAAACCCGTAAGATCTTCGTTCATCTTCAGAATTTATGATGAAATCTGAGAGCTTTTTGACCCTGCATTGACAGCAACACAACAGACATGTTCAAGACCCAGAAAGCAAGTAAGAACATCGTTATAAATAGTCCATGTGACATCAGTGGTTCAACCATAATGTTATGAAGCTTCGAGAATACTTTTGGGTGCAAACTAAATAAAAAGGATGAATTTCAACAATTTTTTACCACTGATGTCACATTGACTATTTTAACTATTTTCACATTGACTATGTTTAATTGGGCCTTGAACGTGTCAGTTGCATTGCTGTCTATGCAGGGTCAGAAAGCTTTTGGATTTCATCAAAAATATCTTAATTTGTGTTTCGAGAAGAACAAAAGTCTTATGGGTTTGGAGCGACATGAGGGTGAGTAATGATGACAGAATTTGGGGTTTTTGGTGAACTATTCCTTTAACTGTGAGATAAAATTTAACCTTTAACCTTTGGCACAAAGTGATAAGACATGATCCAACTTCTCTTGCAAAGACTAAAATGCTCCTTTTATACCCAAACATGACATACTCAACTATTTCCATTTCACCTGCTTACTGTGAACTGTTTCAAAACAGTTTAATTTGGATATTCTATGAACTTTTGCCTCTGTCCCAACTTTTTTGGATTGTGTTGCAGCCATGAAAATCATAATTTGGTTATATTAACAAAATAAAATAAAAAGTTGGCCACTGAAAACATTGGATTTTTTTCTTTGTACTTTAGTCAATTAAATAAAGGTTAAAGAGAATGAACAAATAACATATTCTTGATTTTATGGCATTTCACGAAACGTCCTTTTCTGGAATTGGGGTTGTAAGAAAGTGATAGGGTTTAAGCAGACTAAGGGCCAGGATTAAGGTTTAAGGGTCTTTTGGTGTTAAAATAGTAACTTACTGTCAGAATTTACTAAAGACGTGTAGTGATTAATTAGCAATGAAGAGGTTTGGACAGTTATTTTTGTCCCTGACCTTACTGAATATGCATTTGTAGGTGTTTCCCCTTCAGACACAAGATTTATTTAAGGAGAGTATTAAAATGAATCACGCAATGCCATTTACTGACATCTGAGCTCATCAAATTAGTGGTATTTGTACCATTATTTAATGCCCAAAAAAGCATTAAGGCAGGCGGTAATTTGCGCTGCTCTTGGTAGACTGCGCTGGTCATTATGAAAATGATCTGGCTGCGTCTGTGTTTTTTTATCTGTGCATTGTCAGTAAATCACCCACAGAACTTTCCCCTCCCATTGGTACTTTTATGAAATTGCGCTCTAACACTAATTTGCCCTGTTTAGTAAAACTGGCCCTAAAGGGTAAGTTCCATTTTATGCTCACTTCAAAATAAGAAATAAAGTCACATTGCAAGATGTAAAATCACAACTGGGAGATAAAATTCGCAGTTGCCGTTGTATACTTTTTTGCTCTGAGGCGGAAACAGGTTTTCAAAAGAACAGGCTCAATGCCAGCTCATAAAAATAAGTTAAAATAAGCCTGAAACTGTAAAACTATAGCTTTACAGCTTTGGCATTTGCTAGTGGAAAAAAAGATGCAAAATTGCAAGCAGCAGATTCATGTCTGTGGAGAGGGAGAGTGGAGCCACAAACTTGCTTCGCTATCGCTTGCTCCGGTTGATCGGCACAGACATGAAGTCACCGGCTAGTCGACGTCTGGCAAAGCTCCGTTTGAAAAAAACCCCAACAGTGTTGGTCTGGTGCTGGCTTAGTTTCACAGGAGACCACAAACAACTCTGGTATGTGTGGAAAGGGTTGTAAATTTCACAGATTATGCGTATGAGGGAAACAAGAAGATGCCACTTTACTGTAAAAGAACGTGACGTTGCTTTGGCCCTCAAATAAATGCTCAATTCATCAACCTTTATGTTTTTTTTTTTGGTACATTTTTGTTGGTCCTGCTTGTCTTTATCTTTTTTCCATACGTTTGACCTGATGATCCCATATTCACACACTTTTGTAACATGACTCTCAGCACTACTGAGAATACCTCCGAGATTTGGGTTATTTATTCACAGGAACGGCAAAGTTCAGCAGTCTTCTGCCTAAGACAAGCTCCTGGGTGGTTATGGGCCCAGTGGTGGTGATTTATGTGTTTATTTAGTGGGGGTCAGAGTAAAACTACACTGACGGATGATAAACTCTCTTCCTTTTACTTTCAGCACTCAGTCAGCAAAAACACATACCGTCAACCACCAGGTGGAAGCAAAACCACCACATCAAAAGTTATAAATATGCTTCATCACTGACACTTGTGCAGTTTTTGGTCACATTACGCAATCAAAATAAAATTCATACATGAAAGTTGTGAGGAGAGGGTTGAAAAGATTCAATACAGAAACCAAAATAGCATCAAACAACATATAAAACACACACACACACACACACACACACACACACACACACACACACACACACACACACACACACACACACACACACACACACACACACACACACACCCACATGTTGGGTTTACATGTTTTATGGGGACATTCCATAGGCGTAATGGTTTTTATACTGTACAAACCGTATTTTCTATCGCCCTACACCTACCCTACACCTAAACCTAGCCCTCACAGGAGATTGTGCACACTTTTACTTCATCAAAAAAACTCATTGTGCATGATTTATAAGCCTGTTTCCTCATGGGGACCTAAGAAATGTCCCCGCAAGGTTAAAATCTACTGGTATTACTATCCTTGTGGGGACATTTGGTCCCCATAACGTGATGAATACCAGGTACACACACACACACACACACACACACACACACACACACACACACACACACACACACTACTATTCAAGATCAAAAGACTGGGGTTTGTAAATTTTTTACTTTTTTTTCTGACTTTTTTCAATCTTTTGTAACATTTGTCTTTACTGTCACTTTTGATCAATTGAATGCGTCTATGCAGAAAAAAACCTTTAAAAAAAACCTAAACTGACCCCAAATTTTTTGAAAAGTACTGTGTTAACAACTTATACTAAATATATACAAAAATGAGTGCAATCAACATAAAGTGTGTGAGACGAGAGGTCTGATGCTCTTAACAGCAAAAAAAAAAAAAAACCTCAAAAATATCTCAAAAATGTAAAAAATGTGCTTTTTAGCAATAGAAATATGTGACCACACGGACCCAGATTGTGTCGTCTTGTTGGTGATACAGTGAGGGATGCAGCTGAACTGTCCAAAGTTAAGGCCAGGTGTAAATCACTCACCAATGCTGTTGTTGTTGTGCTGAGAGATGAGGGTGGGAGAGGCATTTAGAGAGAAAGAGAGTTCAAGAAAAGAAGAATTCTCAGAATGTCAGTGATGTGGCTTCGACTGAGAAAACTCCTCCTGGGTTTCCCCAGGCAGGACACACTAAAATGAATGAGGGGGGGCCGAGGGGCGAGTGAAGCCAGGGTACGCGGAATCAAGCGACTGTTCGTTTGAGAAGGGATAATCATTAGGCTCATAGGGAGAGAGTGGGTGGACAGGAAGGTTGTGTGTGAAGTGCAAAATCACCACTTGTGACACTCATAATAACAGCACCCCGCCCCGGACACTGTTTTCTAATAACACTCGAGCCAAACGAACACACTCTCGCACACAATGCACAACTGAGCCTGCGGTCACAAGTGGGGAAAGAATGCCACCAAGTCCATACGTATGCATGCTGAGACACGGAGTACAACATGTATAAGTGTCTACTTCCTGTTTACGTTCAGCATATGAACAGGTGTGCTATGTGCAAATGAGGCTCTATCGTCGTTTGAGCGCAAATATACTTGTGTGCGTAAGGTGAATATTGCAGGTATTTTTGCAGAGAGATTTATAGTCTTGTTCTTTCACAACTGCTAATGGCAGAATCATATTTTATGCATCTGACACGCCTTCATACTGTCTCATAAACTACGAAATGCTACAATTTAAAAAAACAAGAGTCACTAAATCCCAGCATGTTGTTGACAGCTGAAATTAAGTTACATATGACCGCATGGAAGAATCAATATTTAGATATTGTTTCACAATATTTATACTACGTTCAGATTAAAAGGTCACAGACAAGTGAGTCCAATAAAGGAAAATCTTGTTTAAAACACACAAGGCAAATTGGTTTCATATGGTTTCGAAACTCTTTTTCTCAATTTTCAAGAAAAATTTAAAATTAATGACTTTAAAAATGTCACGTCGTGTAACCAGCAAATTAAAAAGTAATGAAATTCTTTCTGTACACCTCATACATACAGCTGAGGTCAAAAGTTTACATACACCTTGCAGAATCTGCAAATATAATGATATTTCACATAAAAATACACTTGATTCTTAAGACTTTGTTGTCACCTGAATGATCCACAGCTGTGTTTTTCTTGTTTAGTGATAGTTGCTCATGAGTCCCTTGTTTGTCCTGAACAGTTAAACTGCCCGCTGTTCAAAAGGAGACAACAGAGGGACTCATACGCAACTATTACAGAAGGTTCAAACGCCCACTGATGCTCCAGAAGGAAAAAACGATACATAAAGAACAAGGGGTGTAAACTTTTGAACAGAAGATGTGTACATTTTTATTATTTTGCCTAAATAACTTTTTTTTTCTCATTTAGTACTTCAGCTACAGAAGATACATGTTTTCCAGAAGACAAAATAAGTTAAATTTACCCTGATCTTCAAATTCTTAATGCATCGTGTATCCTTCTGGAGCATCAGTTGGTGTTTGAACCTTCTGTAATAGTTGTATATGAGTTTCTCAGTTGTCCTCGGTGTGAAAAGATGGATCTCAAAATCATACAGTCATTGCTGGAAAGGGTCCAAATACACAAAAATCCTGAAAATCCAAAGAATTTGTGGGACCTGAAGGATTTTTTTCTGAAGAACAGCAGGCAGTTTAACTGTTCAGGACAAACAAGGGACTCATGAACTATTACCAAAAAAAAAAAAAAAAAAAAGGCTGTGGATCATTCAGGTAACAACACAGTATTAAGAATAAAGTGTATGCAAACTTTTGAACAGGGTCATTTTTATAAATTCAACTATTATTTTCTTATGTGGATGATACGTAAATGTCTTTTATGTGAAATATATTATTCAGGTCAGTACTAAATAAAAAATAACATGCATTTTGTATGATCCCTCTTATTAACATTTGGCAGATTCTGCAAGGTGTATGTAAACTTTTGACCTCAACTATATCTACAGTCGTGGCCAAAAGTTTTGAGAATGACACAAATATTAGTTTTCACAAAGTTTGCTGCTAAACTGCTTTTAGATCTTTGTTTCAGTTGTTTCTGTGATGTACTGAAATATAATTACAAGCACTTCATACGTTTCAAAGGCTTTTACCGACAATTACATGACATTTATGCAAAGAGTCAGTATTTGCAGTGTTGGCCCTTCTTTTTCAGGACCTCTGCAATTCAACTGGGCATGCTCTCAATCAACTTCTGGGCCAAATCCTGTCTGATAGCAACCCATTCTTTCATAATCACTTCTTGGAGTTTGTCAGAATTAGTGGGTTTTTGTTTGTCCACCCGCCTCTTGAGGATTGACCACAAGTTCTCAATGGGATTAAGATCTGGGGAGTTTCCAGGCCATGGACCCAAAATGTCAACGTTTTGGTCCCCGAGCCACTTAGTTATCACTTTTGCCTTATGGCACGGTGCTCCATCCTGCTGGAAATGCATTGTTCTTCACCAAACTGTTGTTGGAAGAAGTTGCTGTTGGAGGGTGTTTTGGTACCATTCTTTATTCATGGCTGTGTTTTTGGGCAAAATTGTGAGTGAGCCCACTCCCTTGGATGAGAAGCAACCCCACACATGAATGGTCTCAGGATGCTTTACTGTTGGCATGACACAGGACTGATGGTAGCGCTCACCTTTTCTTCTCCGGACAAGCCTTTTTCCAGATGCCCCAAACAATCGGAAAGAGGCTTCATCGGAGAATATGACTTTGCCCCAGTCCTCAGCAGTCCATTCGCCATACTTTTTGCAGAAGATCAATCTGTCCCTGATGTTTTTTTTGGAGAGAAGTGGCTTCTTTGCTGCCCTTCTTGACACCAGGCCATCTTCCAAAAGTCTTGGCCTCACTGTGTGTGCAGATGCGCTCACACCTGCCTGCTGCCATTCCTGAGCAAGCTCTGCACTGGTGGCACTCAGATCCCGCAGCTGAATCCTCTTTAGGAGATGATCCTGGCGCTTGCTGGACTTTCTTGGACGCCCTGAAGCCTTCTTAACAATGCAGTGGAAAGTTTTTTTCGGGATTAAGTTAATTTTCATGGCAAAGAAGGACTATGCAATTCATCTGATCACTCTTCATAACATTCTGGAGTATATGCAAATTGCTATTATAAAAACTTAAGCAGCAACTTTTCCAATTTCCAATATTTATGTAATTCTCAAAACTCTTGGCCATGACTGTATATTAATATATTTAAAGTAGTTAATTATAATCAGGTCCCACTTTATATTAAGTGGCCTTAACTACTATGTACTTACATGATATTGTGTTGCAAAACACTGTTCTACTATTAAATGATGTTTCATTAACGAGGTTCGGGAGAAGCGCGTCAGATACTTAGCGTAAACAGCACAAGAGGAGCCCACTCAAGTCAATCAGCGCCATAGGTTTAAATACAGCTGACTCACCTCCATTCTCTTGATGGTTTATCAGTAACCCTCCACCACCCCATCTCCTCACTCTGAGTTCTCACTACTTCTATTGGGGGGTACTCTGGGTTCGGGCCATCCCCGAGCTCGGAGCCCTTCACCGGACAGCACGCCAAACATGCATCTCCATTCTCCGGCTAATTATATGTAAGCGTGAACTCGTGAATGTGGGATATTTGTAAGATTAGGGACAGGTT